>NC_092484.1:2444949-2729949 GCF_047495875.1 Pithys albifrons albifrons | reverse complement strand
CACCCATGGGACCACCACAATCCCTGGGACCTCCAACCCCTCTCCATGGCAGTGCCACCCATGGGACCACCACAATCCTCCAAGCCCTCTCCATGGCAGTGCCACCCATGGGACCACCACAATCCTCCAAGCCCTCTCCATGGCAGTGCCACCCATGGGACCACCACAATCCCTGGGACCTCCAACCCCTCTCCATGGCAGTGCCACCCATGGGACCACCACAATCCTCCAAGCCCTCTCCATGGCAGTGCCACCCATGGGACCACCACAATCCTCCAAGCCCTTTCCATGGCAGTGCCACCCATGGGACCACCACAATCCCTGGGATCTCCAACTCCTCTCCATGGCAGAGATGCCACCCAGAGGAACTCCAGGAATGAGGAGGAGAAATCTCCACCTTTTCATCCATAAAACCACATTTCAGTTCAGATTTTTGGGGTCCTGCCAGTCTGACTTCAGGACACCAACAAACCTTCACCACCTTTCCTGATGAAAAAGGAAAAAGAAAACCCCAAAAAAAAAAACCCCCCTCAGCCTCCTCAGCTTCCTCCAGTGGTGAGGAAGATGAGAAGAGACAGGACGTCTCTGGGGCCTCGACAACTTTCTGCTCTTCTCCATTTTCGTGGCAAAGGAGGGGAAAAGAAAAAGGTTCCCCAGCACTTGGGGCTGTTACGAAACTGTCTCTGGGGAGCAGAGATTACAAAACCCGCTCAGCCGGGCAGGGCACGGCCTGGCATCACTCGGGGCCATCTCAGGGCTGCGGGAACAAGGCAGGAAATGCCCAGCAGGAGGAGTTTGGGCAGAGTAAAGGGGGCTGGGGGAGGGACTGAAGCTCTGAGAGACCCTCGAGCTCTGCAGGGGAGGAAAAGAGTCTGGAAAAGGATTTAAATGAGGGGTGGGGAGAGGGAGAGGGAGGGAGGGAGGGAGGGAGGGAAGGAGGGAAGGAGGGAAAAAGGGAGGGAAGGAAGGAGGGAGGGAGGGAGGGAGGGAAGGAGGGAGGGAGGGAGGGAGGGAAGGAGGGAAAAAGGGAGGGAAGGAAGGAGGGAGGGAGGGAGGGAGGGAAGGAGGGAGGTAGGGAGGGAAGGAGGGAAGGGAGGGAGAGGTGGGGAGAGAAGGAGGGAGGGAAGGAGAAAGAGAAGGAGGGAGGGAGGGAGGGAGGGAGGGAGGAGTGGGAAAAGAGGGACAGGGTGGGAAGAGAGGGAGGCAGGAAGGGAAGAGAGGGGCAGGATGGGAAGAGAAGGAGGGAGGGAGGGAGGGAGGGAGGGAGAAGTGGGAAGAGAGGGAGAGGGGGAGGGAAGAAATGGAGGGATGGAAGAGAGGGAGGGGATGGGAAGAGAGAGAGGGAGGGAGGGGAGGGAGGGGAGGGACCCCCCCACATCCCAGGGCGCGTTTCCCACCACACTCTCCCTCCCAATCCACGTGGGCACTGAACAAACTCTGCCCACCTCCCACCCCGTGCCCGACCCAACCCAACCCCACCCCCCAGCAGAGCCCCCGGGCGGGGCAGGGGGTGCCGCGGCGCTGCCCCGTGCCCACCTTGGTGCCCCCCACGCTGATGATGCGGTACACGCTGCGCGTGGCATCGTAGAAGTAGGAGACGGTGAGGGCGTGTTTGCTGGCGGGGATCCAGTTCCTCTTGGTGGCCGGGTCGATCTGGAACACGTGGGCCCTGGTGCTGAAGATGGGCTGCTCCCTGCGGGGCACCACAGCCTGCCAGGGGGGCACGGGGAGGGGCACGGCAGCTGCTCCGGGCCCTGCTGCCCTCCCTGCCCCGGGCAGAGCTCCTGCTGCTCCCTGGGTCAAACTCCTGCTGCTCCCTGGATCAAACTCCTGCTGCTCCCTGGATAAAACTCCTGCTCTTCCCTGGATCAAACTCCTGCTGCTCCCTGGATCAAAATCCTGCCATTCCCTGGATCAAACTCCTGCCATTCCCTGGATCAAACTCCTGCTGTTCCCTGGATCAGACTCCTGCTCTTCCCTGGATAAAACTCCTGCTCTTCCCTGAATAAAACTCCTGCTGCTCCCTGGATCAAAATCCTGCTGCTCCCTGGATAAAATTCCTGCTGTTCCCTTTCCCTGGATCAAACTCCTGCTGTTCCCTGGATCAGACTCCTGCTCTTCCCTTTCCCTGGATAAAACTCCTGCCATTCCCTGGATAAAACTCCTGCTATTCCCTGGATCAAACTCCTGCTCTTCCCTGGATAAAACTCCTGTTGTTCCCTGGATAAAATTCCTGTTGTTCCCTGGATCAAACTCCTGCTGTTCCCTGGATAAAACTCCTGCTCTTCCCTTTCCCTGGATCAAACTCCTGCCATTCCCTGGATAAAACTCCTGTTGTTCCCTGGATAAAATTCCTGTTGTTCCCTGGATCAAATTCCTGTTGTTCCCTTTCCCTGGATCAAACTCCTGCTCTTCCCTTTCCTTGGATCAAACTCCTGCTGTTCCCTGGATAAAACTCCTGCTCTTCCCTTTCCTTGGATCAAACTCCTGCTGTTCCCTTTCCCTGGATCAAACTCCCGCTGTTCCCTGGATCAAACTCCTGACATTCTCTGGATCAAACTCCTGCTGTTCCCTGGATCAAACTCCTGACATTCTCTGGATCAAACTCCCGCTGTTCCCTGGATAAAACTCCTGACATTCTCTGGATCAAACTCCTGCTGTTCCCTGGATCAAACTCCTGCTGTTCCCCATGTCCTTGGGGTGCCCAGGACAGCATCTCCCACCCAGCCCACCTCTTGGAGTGGCCACCAGGGAACCAGTTGGAGCTCCAGAGAAGCAGCTGGAGCTCCAGGGAACCAGTCGGAGCTCCGGGGAACCAGTTGGAGCTCCAGGGAACCAACTGGAGCTCCAGGGAAGCAGCTGGAGCTTCAGGGAACCAGTTGAAGCTCCAGGGAACCAGTTGAAGCTCCAAGAAACCAGTTGGAGCTCCAGGAAACCAGTTGAAGCTCCAAGAAACCAGTTGGAGTTCCAGGGAACCAGCTGAAGCTCTGGGGAACAAAGTGGAGCTTCAGGGAACAAAGTGGAGCTCCAGGGAACCAACTGCAGCTCCAGGGAACCAGTTGAAGATCCAGAAAACCAGTTGGATCTCCAGGGAATCAACTGGAGCTCCAGGAAACCAGTCGAAGATCCAGGGAAGCAGCTGAAGCTCCGGGGAATCAGCTGGAGCTCCAGGGAACCAGTCAGAGCTCCAGGGAAGCAGCTGGAGGTCCAGAGAACCAGCTGGAGATCCAGGGAACCAGTTGGAGCTCCAGGGAAGCAGCTGGAGCTCCAGGAAACCAGTTGAAGCTCCAGGCAACCAACTGGAGCTCCAGGGAACCAGTCAGAGCTCCAGGGAAGCAGCTGGAGCTCCAGGAAACCAGTTGAAGATCCAGGGAAGCAGCTGAAGCTCCAGGCAACCAACTGGAGCTCCAGGGAACCAGTCAGAGCTCCAGGGAAGCAGCTGGAGGTCCAGAGAACCAGCTGGAGATCCAGGGAACCAGTTGGAGCTCCAGGGAAGCAGCTGGAGCTCCAGAAAACCAGTTGGAGCTCCAGGGAAGCAGCTGGAGCTCCAGGGAAGCAGCTGGAGCTCCAGGGAACCAGTTGAAGCTCCAGGAAACCAGTTGGAGCTCCAGGGAAGCAGCTGGATGTGTGGCCAGAGGATGTGAGCACACAAAGCCCTTCCCTCAGCACGGCTCTTCCTGCCCTGACTCAGCCCTGGGAAGCACATCCTGTGGTGAGGGGTCACATCCATCCCGGGATCAGAGCCAATCCCTGGCTGAATTCCAGGAAAACTTCCCCTCCCCAGGCCCTGCCCCAAGCCCTGACTGTCTTCATCTGGTGCTGGTCCAACCCAAGTGGTCCCTGCCACATTCCTCACCCAAATCCAGGGAAATCTGATGTGCTGGAACCCCCTGAGGGCTGCAGAGCCCGGGCAGATCCTGCCATGGGGGCTCCCAAAATCCAGCCCTCTGGAATTCCTGCCCATTCCAAGTCCTTGCAGCTGAGATGAACATCGGCCCATCAACCCACCAATCCCTCAATCCATCAACCCACCAATCCATCAATCCATCAACCCACCAATCCCACCAATCCCACCAATCCATCAACCCACCAATCCCATCAACCCACCAATCCCTCAATCCATCAACCCACCAATCCCACCAATCCATCAACCCACCAATCCCATCAACCCACCAATCCATCAATCCATCAACCCACCAATCCATCAATCCATCAACCCATCAATCCCACCAATCCCACCAATCCATCAACCCACCAATCCCACCAATCCATCAATCCATCAACCCACCAATCCCACCAATCCCACCAATCCATCAACCCACCAATCCATCAATCCATCAACCCATCAATCCCACCAATCCCACCAATCCATCAACCCACCAATCCCACCAATCCATCAACCCACCAATCCACCAATCCATCAACCCATCAATCCCACCAATCCATCAATCCATCAACCCACCAATCCCACCAATCCCACCAATCCATCAACCCACCAATCCATCAATCCATCAACCCATCAATCCCACCAATCCATCAATCCATCAACCCACCAATCCCACCAATCCATCAACCCATCAATCCCACCAATCCCACCAATCCATCAACCCACCAATCCCACCAATCCCTCAATCCATCAACCCACCAATCCCACCAATCCCACCAATCCATCAATCCATCAACCCACCAATCCATCAATCCCCCAATCCCACCAATCCCACCAATCCATCAATCCCACTAATCCATCAATCCCTAAACCCCACCAATCCCACCAATCCATCAATCCCACCAATCCCTCAATCCCATCAATCCCACCAATCCATCAATCCCATCAATCCCACCAATCCCTCAACCCCACCAATCCCACCAATCCATCAATCCCACCAATCCTACCAACACATCAATCCCTCAATCCCACCAACCCCACCAATCCCTCAATCCCATCAACCCCATCAATCCCACCAATCCATCAATCCCTCAATCCCACCAATCCACCAATCCCCCAATCCCACCAATCCCACCACAAGCACATCTGGTGCTCTCTGACCCCCTCACCAGAACCGAGCAGGGGATGTTTGACTCCCTTCCTGCCTCCACTTTCCAGCCTGTTCCCAGTGCCAGCCCTGCCTCAGATCTTCTGGAAGGGCTTGAGGGACTCCCCCAGCCCCTTCTCCTCCTCCTGGTTTTACTCCAATGAACTCAGATTTTCCAGATCCTGAATTTTTCATGGCTCAGGATTTCCACACTGGTCCCACAGAGCAGGAAAACCCCCCAAGTTTGTGCAGCTGAACCCCCAACCCTGAGCTGGGGATGGAGAGGAGAGGAAGGTCCTTACCTGGTTGTGGACATTGGTTAGGGAGGGTCAGAGCCTTGTGGAGTTGGTTGGTGTCTCTCCTCCAGCAGCTCCTCCTCAGGTGTCTCCTAAAGGCTCTGAGGCTCCTTTTTGGTGCTGCCTCCACAGGGATTCATTTCCTGGGGATGGAAAAGTCCAGCTGTTCCTCCTCACAGGCAGCACAGGCTCCTCCCAGGGAATTCCAGCTGGAATTCCTGATGGTTTTCCACCACTGAGCACGTGGGGGTTCTCCCTGCCATGGGAGCTGCGGGACATCCCTTGGGAGAAGCCATTCCCTGTCCCTCCATCCTTTGGGAGAAGCCATTCCCTGTCCCTCCATCCCTTGGGAGAAGCCATTCCCTGTCCCTTCATCCCTTGGGAGAAGCCATTCCCTGTCCCTCCATCCTTTGGGAGAAGCCATTCCCTGTCCCTCCATCCCTTGGGAGAAGTCATTCCCTGTCCCTCCATCCCTTGGGAGAAGCCATTCCCTGTCCCTCCATCCTTTGGGAGAAGCCATTCCCTGTCCCTCCATCCTTTGGGAGAAGCCATTCCCTGTCCCTCCATCCCTTGGGAGAAGCCATTCCCTGTCCCTCCATCCCTTGGGAGAAGCCATTCCCTGTCCCTCCATCCCTTGGGAGAAGACATTCCCTGTCCCTCCATCCCTTGGGAGAAGCCATTCCCTGTCCCTCCATCCCTTGGGAGAAGTCATTCCCTGTCCCTCCATCCCTTGGGAGAAGCCATTCCCTGTCCCTCCATCCCTTGGGAGAAGCCATTCCCTGTCCCTCCATCCCTTGGGAGAAGCCATTCCCTGTCCCTCCATCCTTTGGGAGAAGCCATTCCCTGTCCCTCCATCCCTTGGGAGAAGCCATTCCCTGTCCCACCATCCCCTGGAAATAGTCCCTCTCTCCATGTTTTCTGCTCCTTCAGGTCCTGCAAGGCCACAGTTGGGTCCCCCCAAAGCTTCTCTTCATTCCTGTCACTGGAGGCTTGTGCTGATTCCCTTCAAATTTATTTCCTTGGCAAGACTTGGCTTTGTATCCCAGAATCCTGGGATGGTTTGGGTTGGAAGGACCTCAAAGCCCATCCAGTGCCACCTGCCACCATCCCAGGTTGCTCCAACCTGGCCTTGGACACTCCCAGGGGTGGAGCAGCCACAGCTTCTCTGGGAATTCCATCCCAGCCCCTTCCCACCCTCCCAGGTTGGAATTCCATCCCAATATCCCACCCATCCCTGCCCTCTGGCAGTGGTGGCAGCAAAGAACCAGGGCAGGGGTGGGCAGGAGGGGACAGAGGGACACAGAGGGATGTCCAGACCCACGGGAACCATCACCAAGGAGGGGACAGCAGGAGCTCAACCCTGCCCCAGGAGCAGGTGGGGACAGAGGGACACAGAGGGATGTCCACCATCACCAAGGAGGTGACCCCCAGAGCTCAGCCCTACCCCAGGAGCACCACCCAGGAGCAGGAGGGGACAGAGGGACACAGAGGGATGTTCACCATCACCAAGGGGGTGACAGCCAGAGCTCAGCCCTGCCCCAGGAGCAGGTGGGGACAGAGGGACACAGAGGGACACAAAGGGATGTCCACCATCATCAAGGAGGTGACAGCCAGAGCTCAGCCCTACCCCAGGAGCAGGAGGGGACAGAGGGACACAGAGGGATGTCCATCGTCACCAAGGAGGTGACTCCCAGAGCTCAGCCCTACCCCAGGAGCAGGAGAGGACAGAGGGACACAGAGGGATGTCAGAACAGGAACCATCACTAAGGAGGTGACAGCCAGAGCTCAGCCCTGCCCCAGGAGCAGGTGGGGACAGAGGGACACAGAGGGATGTTCACCATCATCAAGGAGGTGACAGCAGGAGCTCAGCCCTGCCCCAGGAGCAGGTGGGGACAGAGGGACACAGAGGGACACAAAGGGATGTCCACCATCATCAAGGAGGTGACAGCCAGAGCTCAGCCCTACCCCAGGAGCACGAGGGGACAGAGGGACACAGAGGGATGTCCATCGTCACCAAGGAGGTGACAGCCAGAGCTCAGCCCTGTTCCAGGAGCAGGAGGGGACAGAGGGACAAAGAGGGATGTCCACCATCACCAAGGGGGTGACAGCAGGAGCTCAGCCCTGCCCCAGGAGCAGGAGAGGACAGAGGGACACAGAGGGATGTCCACCATCACCAAGGGGGTGACCCCCAGAGCTCAGCCGTGCCCCAGCAGCACCACCTGCATCCCTCCAGCCCCTGGCCAAGCTGTTGACCTCCTGCTTCCAAACCCACTCCAAAGCATCTAAAAATAGCCCTGGAAGTGCCTGGGCTCGGGTTCCTCGTGCTCTGTCTCAGATTCCAACCCTCTCCTCCCCCTGCTCTGAGCAGAGTCACCACCACAGAGCCCAGAAACGCTGACTCTCCTCCTCCTGCTCCCACTGGGACTCCCCACCAGGATCCAGACCCGCAGGAAAAGGGCCAGGTGGGAATCAAACCCCTCCCACCCCCCCGGGCTGTCCCTTGGCAGATCATTGAGGAAAAGCAAAGGACAAAGAAGTGGCTGAGACACAGCGAGAAAGAGCCTGGTGGCATCTGGAAACCTCCCAGGTGCCAACCCTGCCAGGACCTTCTCCCAGCACAGGGGGAAGGGCCAAACTCAGCACCCCACGGCCCCTGAGAGCTTCTGAAGGGCTTGGCCGAGAGGAACGATCCTCCAGCAGCAGCTGGAGAGGAAAAGGAGGGATGAGCTCAGTAATTCCTGCCTGTCCTGCACATCAGCAGAGCCCCAAGTGCTGCCCCAGCACAGCCTCAGGTGCCTCCTCCTGAGCCTGGAAGGAGGTGACTGGTCCAGGGACCCCAAAAGAATATGGATTTTATCCCTTCTCCATAAAATCATAATGGGCTTGGCTAATCTTTAATCAGCCCTGTCCTAACTTTATATTTTATATTAATTTCTGATTTCAGCTTGTAGCAAAGTCTGTCAGTTCTCTGAACCAGGCAGAGCTTCAGCCAGGGAGGAATTTAACCCTGGAGCTGCAGGAGGGACTTGGAGAAATAAAACAAAAACCCTCTTTGGGTTCGAGGCTGAGCTGTGAGAAATAAACCAAAAACCCTGTTTGGGTTCGAGGCTGAGCTGTGAGAAATAAACCAAAAACTCTGTTTGGATTCGAGGCTGAGCTGTGAAAAATAAACAAAAAACTCTGTTTGGGTTCGAGGCTGAGCTGTGAGAAATAAACCAAAACCCTCTTTAGATTCGAGGCTGAGTTGAAAGAAATAAACCAAAAAAACTCTGTTTGGATTCGAGGCTGAGCTGTGAGAAATAAACCAAAAACTCTGTTTGGGTTCGAGGCTGAGTTGAAAGAAATAAACCAAAACCCTCTTTAGATTCGAGGCTGAGTTGAAAGAAATAAACCAAAAAAACTCTGTTTGGATTCGAGGCTGAACTGTGAGAAATAAACAAAAAACTCTGTTTGGGTTCGAGGCTGAGCTGTGAAAAATAAACCAAAAACCCTGTTTGGGTTCGAGGCTGAGAGTGTGACATTGTTTAGTTTAAAGGAAATACAGAGATAAGAAAGAGAAGAGCTCAGAGCAGCCCTTTGGAGCTCAGCTGTCCCCACCTCTGCTGCAGGACCAGGGAGAAGACACCTGGGGACAGAAACTCCTCCAGCCACCTCTGCCCAAATTCACAGCAGGTTCTGCCCTGTTTTCAGTCCCAAAGGAGGAGTGGGACAACAGACCTGGGCAGGACACCAGGGCAGAACCCAACCTGGACATGAGACCAGGAGAGGATCCAAACCTGGACATGAGACCAGGAGAGGATTCAGGACATGACACCAGGAGAGGATTCCAACCTGGACATGAGACAGGAGAGGATCCAAACCTGGACATGGCACCAGGAGAGGATTCAGGACATGAGACCAGGAGAGGATTCACACCTGGACATGACACCAGGGCAGGATCCAACCTGGACATGACACCAGGGCAGGATTCCAATCTGGGCAGGACACCAGGGTAGGATCCAACCTGGACATGAGACAGGAGAGGATCCAAACCTGGACATGACACCAGGAGAGGATTCAGGACATGGCACCAGGAGAGGATCCAACCTGGACATGACACCAGGGCAGGATCCAAACCCGGACATGATACCAGGAGAGGATTCCAACCTGGACATGAGACCAGGGCAGGACTCAAACCTGGACATGACAAGGTCAGGATTCCAACCTGGACATGACCCCAGGGCAGGATCCAAACCTGGACAATACAAGGTCAGGATTCAAACTCAGACACGAGTTTTAGGTGAGGTTCAGTGGGTGAGTCCAACCTCAAACACTCCAAGGGACACAAAGAGTGAACAGATCCAGGTCAAAGCCTTTTCCTGCCTCAGGCAGCAGCTGGAACGTGCTGAGGAGGCTGAGCTTGGTCCTCACTGACTTCCTCTGCCTTGGAGCACCTGGATGGGGGTCAGCCAAGGCCAGGCCTGGAGGGCCACGTGCTGTTCCCCTCCCTGCAGCTCCTCTTTGCAGGGACATTCATTACCCTGTCAGGAAAAGGAGCTTCTCTGCACTTGGACACTGAGGACAATCCCTTCAAATGCTCTGCATTGTGGCAGCCTGAGGTGCCTCCTTCAGCTAAAACCCCCCAATCCCTTGGGAGAAACCTCCCCATTCCTGGGAGAAACCCCCAATCCCTGGAGAAACCTCCAATTTCTGGAGAAACCCCAATTCCTGGAGAAACCCCAATCCCTGGAGAAACCCCCCAGTTCCTGGAGACACCCCCCAATACCTGGAGAAACCTCCCCATTCCTGGAATAAACCCCCAATCCCTGGAGAAACCCCCCAATCCCTGGAGAAACCAAACAATCCCTGGAGAAACCCCCCAGTTCCTGGAGAAACCCCCAATCCCTGGAGAAACCCCCCCAATTCCTGGAGAAACCCCCCAATCCCTTGGGAGAAACCTCCCCATTCCTGGGAGAAACCCCCAATCCCTGGAGAAACCTCCCAATTCCTGGAGAAACCCCAATCCCTGGAGAAACCCCCCAATTCCTGGAGAAACCCCCAATCCCTGGAGAACCCCCCAATTCCTGGAGAAACCCCAATCCCTGGAGAAACCCCCCAATTCCTGGAGAAACCCCCCAATTCCTGGAGAAACCTCCCAATTCCTGGAGAAACCCCAATCCCTGGAGACACCCCCCAATACCTGGAGAAACCTCCCAATCCCTGGGAGAACTGGGACACAGAGAGGGCAGAACTGGGGCACAGAGAGGGCAGAACTGGGGCAGAGGGAGGGCAAATTTGGGGCACAGGGAGGGCAGAATTGGGGCACAGAGAGGGCAGAACTGGGGCACAGAGAGGGCAGAATTGGGGCACAGGGAGGGCAGATTTGGGGCAGAGGGAGGGCAGATTTGGGGCACAGAGAGGGCAGAACTGGGGCACAGAGAGGGCAGAATTGGGGCACAGGAAGGGCAGAATTGGGGCACAGAGAGGGCAGAACTGGGGCACAGAGAGGGCAGAATTGGGGCAGAGGGAGGGCAGAACTGGGGCACAGAGAGGGCAGAATTGGGGCACAGAGAGGGCAGAATTGGGGCAGAGGGAGGGCAGAACTGGGGCACAGAGAGGGCAGAATTGGGGCACAGAGAGGGCAGAATTGGGGCAGAGGGAGGGCAGAACTGGGGCACAGAGCGGGCCTGAGAACCCAATTCCTCCTCCTCCTCCCCCTCCCCCTCCTCCTCCTTCTCTCTCTCCTCCTCCTTCCTCTCCTCCTCCTCCTCCTCCTCCTCTGCCTTTCCTCCTCCTCTCCCTCCTCCTCCTCCTCCTCCTCCTCCTCCTCCTCCTCCTCCTCTCCCTCCTCCTCCTTCCTCTCCTCCTCCTCCTCCTCCTCCTCCTCCTCCTCCTCCTCCTCCTCCTCCTCCTTCTCCTCCTCCTCCTCCTCCTCCCCCTCCTCCTCTTTCTCTCCCTCCTCCTCCTTCCTCTCCTCCTCCTCCTCCTCCTCCTCCTCCTCTCCCTCCTCCTCCTCCTCCTCTCCCTCCTCCTCCTTCCTCTCCCTCCTCCTCCTCCTCCTCCTCCTCTCCCTCCTCCTCTCCCTCCTCCCCTCCCTCCTCCCTCTCCTCTTTCAGGGCTGTCGTTGCTTCCTTTTATCTCCCCCAGCAGCTGCAGGAGCTGCTGCCTCTGCCAGAGCTGATTGGGGAAGTTGGGACTCGGGAGAGCCACAACTCGGCTCTTCCTCCCCCAGTTCTCTCCCTTCCTCTGGGCCCCCGCAGAACCCACAGACCGTGCCCTGTGCCACCCTGTGCCACCCTGTGCCACCCTGGGCAGGGTCAGAGATGCCCTTTGATGGGTCCTTTCCCTCTCAGGATGTTTGGGAGTTGGGCACAAGCCCTGGGGACACTGAAGTGTGGCAGTGAAAGTCTGGGGGGAGGAATTGCCACCCCCAGGAAGGGGAAAGTTTCCAAGTCCTCCCTGCTGCAGCTTTGCTCTTGTTCCACCATGACCTTGGGGGAAAACACAGTGCCCAGATGGCACTGGGGGAGGCCAGACTGGCACAGGGCAGGGGAGGTGGGTGGTGCAGCTCCAGCAGCAGGAGCTGCTCTGGCCCTTCCTCCTCCTCCTCCTCCTCCTCCTCCAGCTCCCTGGAGATTCCAGGGAATGGAGAGCAGCTGGCCCGGGAGCCCTGGCAGGATCAGCTCAGGGAATGGGCACAGACATGGCACATCAAGGGCATTTGAAGCTGAGAGGGACTTTTTTCCATCTCCAGGAGCATCTTGGAGTGTCCCCAACACAATCTGTGCAGTCACCTGCCTGGGACAACTGTCACTGCTGCCACCAAGCTCTGCTGAGACAACTGTCACTGCTGCCACCAAGCTCTGCTGAGACAACTGGCACTGCTGCCACCAAGCTCTGCTGGGACAACTGGCACTGCTGCCACCAAGCTCTGCTGGGACAACTGGCACTGCTGCCACCAAGTTCTGCTGAGACAACTGGCACTGCTGCCACCAAGCTCTGCTGGGACAACTGGCACTGCTGCCACCAAGCTCTGCTGAGACAACTGGCACTGCTGCCACCAAGCTCTGCTGGGACAACTGGCACTGCTGCCACCAAGCTCTGCTGGGACACACACAGCAAACCCAAATTAAACAAAAACAACCCCAGAAGAGCCATCCTGCAACTCAGGAATTCTTCACACCCCCCACAAAATATGTCCAGAACCAAAGAAATGGAGGGGCAAGAACGTTTCAGGATGTTCTGTGTGATCCCAACACAATTTCCTCATCAGGAGCTTCCAGCACTTCCAGCCACAGATCCTGCTCAGCTTCACTGGGAAAAGTCCCACCAAGACCTGTCAGAAGCTCCAGGAGCCACAGATCCCACTCAGCTTCCCTGGGAAAAGTCCCCCCAAGATCTGCTGCTGGTTTGGATCTCTCAGAAGCTCCAGGAGCCAAAAATCCTGCTCAGCTTCACTGGAAAAGTCCCCCCAAGATTTCCTGCTGGTTTGGAGCTGTCAGAAGCTCCAGGAGCCACAGATCCTGCTCAGCTTCATTGGGAAAAGTCCCCCCCCAGACCTCTCAGAAGCTCCAGGAGCCACAGATCCCACTCACCTTCCCTGGGAAAAGCCCCCCCGAAGATCTGCTGCTGGTTTGGAGCTCTCAGAAGCTCCAGGAGCCAAAGATCCTGCTCAGCTTCCCTGGGAAAAGTCCCCCCAAGATCTGCTGCTGGTTTGGAGCTCTCAGAAGCTCCAGGAGCACAAGGAGCAGCTTCTGGGACAAGGCCAGGGAGTGACAGGGTGGGTGAGAGTGGGGAAATCACGTCCTGGATCTCTGTAAACTCAATTGCCCCCATTAATTGCCCCTCTATTCCTAATTTACAATCCCAGCAGTATTTCCAATTCCCAACCCTCAGCCCAGGCAGAGAGATGAGGATTTGTCCTTTGGATGGAATTAAATCCACCTCCCTCAGGATCAAGGGATTTTTCCGACTGTCCCTTCCAGGGAGGGAGTGTCAGGGCATTAAATCCAAGGGTGCAGATGAATCCATGGGGAATCCAACAGGGAAAGGTGAAGGAGAACAGGGAAAGGTGGAGGAGAACAGGGAAAGGTGGAGGAGAACAGGGAAAGGTGGAGGAGAACAGGGAAAGGTGGAGGAGAACAGGGAAAGGTGGAGGAGAACAGGGAAAGGTGGAGGAAAAGAGGGAAAGGTGGAGGAGAACAGGGAAAGGTGGAGGAGAAAAGGGAAAGGTGGAGGAGAACAGGGAAAGGTGGAGGAGAACAGGGAAAGGTGGAGGAAAAGAGGGAAAGGTGGAGGAGAACAGGGAAAGGTGGAGGAAAACGGGGCCACTGTGATTTAACCTGGATCAGCACATGCTCTGCCAGCCTCAGAGGGTTCTGTGCCACCCCAAAGGATTCTGTGCCAGCCTCAGAGGGTTCTGTGCCACCCCAAAGGGTTCTGTGCCAGCCTCAAAGGGTTCTGTGCCACCTCAGAGGGTTCTGTGCCGCCTCAAAGGGTTCTGTGCCACCTCAGAGAGTTCTGTGCCACCTCAGAGGGTTCTGTGCCACCTCAAAGGGTTCTGTGCCAGCCTCAAAGGGTTCTGTGCCACCCCAGAGGGTTCTGTGCCACCTCAGAGGGTTCTGTGCCAGCCTCAGAGGGTTCTGTGCCAGCCTCAAAGGGTTCTGTGCCACCTCAAAGGGTTCTGTGCCAGCCTCAGAGGGTTCTGTGCCACCTCAAAGGGTTCTGTGCCACCTCAGAGGGTTCTGTGCCGCCTCAAAGGGTTCTGTGCCACCTCAGAGGGTTCTGTGCCACCTCAAGGGGTTCTGTGCCACCTCAGAGGGTTCTGGGCCACCTCAGAGGGTTCTGTGCCACCTCAAAGGGTTCTGTGCCACCTCAGAGGGTTCTGTGCCACCTCAGAGGGTTCTGTGCCACCTCACGCCTCGTTCTGCCTTCCCTGCTCTTAAATCACTGCCTGACTCTTCAATCCTTTTATCCAGCAGGAAAAAATTCCAAGAGGAAAATTAACAGAAGGAAAACAAGTCCCTGAGGACGTTTATTTTATATTTATATATATTTTTTCCCTATCTATTCTATATATTTATTTATTTTATATATTTATTTATATATTTTATTTATATTTATTTTATAGTTCTATCCATATTTTAGATGTTATATATTTTTATATTCTAAATATTTTTATATTCATTCATATACTTTATATATTTTATTTATATCTATTTTATAGCTATATCCATATTTTAGATGTTATATATTTTTATATTCTATATATTCTATATATTTATTTATATATTTTATTTATATATATTTTATAGTTCTATCTATATTTTAGATGTTATATATTTTTATATTCTATATATTCTATATATTTATTTATATATTTTATTTATATATATTTTATAGTTCTATCTATATTTTAGATGTTATATATTTTTATATTCTAAATATTTTTTATATTTATTCATATACTTTATATATTTTATTTATATCTATTTTATAGTTCTATCTATATTTTAGATGTTATATATTTTTATATTCTATATATTTTATATATTTATTCATATATTTAATGTATTTTATTTATATCTATTTTATAGTTCTATCTATATTTTAGACCTTATATATATTTCCTATATATTATATTTATTTATTTTATAATATAAATATTATTTTATATATATTTTTATATTTCATATTTATATCCATATTTTAGACTTTATACATATTTTCTATATATTTTATATATTCTCTTTACTTTATATTTTATATTTGTTGCTCTTGTTCGGCCAAACCCCCCCCCGGGAGGGAATTCTCGCCCCGGATTCCTCCAGCCCAAACAGCGCCGGGGATTTTCTTACCCAAGAGAAGAACTCCCAACATGTCAGAGCCCCAAAAAAAAGTGACGTGTTGGAGCCTCCCAGGCAGGACCGAAATGAAATCCCGGATTGTTCCCACGCCCGAATCCACTCTGGGAAACTCCAGGGAGGGATCGCAAACCAACCCAGGGAGCTTTTCCAACAGAGTCGCCAACAGGGAGCCACAAAAGCCTCAACAACCGAATGTTGTTTCCAACAACCGAATATTCCCAACGACCGAATGTTCCCAACAACCGAATGTTCCTTCCAACAACCGAATATTCCCAACGACCGAATATTCCCAACGACCGAATGTTCCTTCCAACAACCGAATATTCCCAACGACCGAATATTCCCAACGACCGAATGTTCCCAACAACCCAAATCCCTTTGAACTCCTGGCAAAGTTGGGGCTCACAAACCCAGCCCGGTTTGGGTTTCACCCGGACCCTCCCGGAGCTTTCCCTTCCACGCGGGTTCATTCCAAGAACAACCCCCACTCTCCACTCCGTAAAAACCAAAGGCAAAGCTCAACTTTAAAGCTGTTTAAACCTTGGATTTCTTTTCCTAAGCGCAGCTCAGGAGCCAAAGCCCGACACGATCCGCCCCCTCCGCGCTCTCACCCCATGCCCGGCTCGTCCTTCCTCCCGTGCGCTCCGTCCTCGCTCCGCTCCGCGCTTTATTCCTCCCTTCCTCTTTCTTTTCTGCCTTTCTCCGGATCCGGATGCTCCTCAGATTTCCTGCGGGATGTGCCTTTGCGGGGTGGGACCGGGTGGCACCGGCTGGCACCGGGTGGGACCCCCGCGATGTCCCCTCGGCTGCGGCTGCGGGAGCGCTGCGGGGCCTCGGGCAGGGCACGGGCGGCACCGGGCGGTGCCTCTGGCTCGCCCAGCGCTGGGCACAAGGAGCGGCTCCCCCGGCTGTGCCTCCCGACCAGAGCTGGGCACACACACACCGGCTCCCCCGGCTGTGCCCCCCCGACCAGCGCTGGGCACAAGGAGCGGCTCCCCCGGCTGTGCCCCCCACCCAGAGCTGGGCACACACAGCGGCTCCCCCGGCTGCGCCCCCCGACCAGCGCAGGGTACAAGGAGCGGCTCCACGGGCTGTGCCCCCCCGCCCAGAGCTGGGCACAAGGAGCGGCTCCCCCGGCTGTGCCCCCCGCCCAGCGCTGGGTACAAGGAGAGGCTCCCCCGGCTGTGCCCCCCGCCCAGCGCTGGGTACAAGGAGAGGCTCCCCCGGCTGTGCCTCCCGCGGCAGCGCCGGCTCTTTGTTCTCTGTCTCGCCGCTGCTTGGCCGTGTGTCCCTCCGCGCTGCCGCTGCCCCGTCCCGCTGCCGGCGCTGCCGCTCCTGCTCCTCCTCCTCCTGCTCGGCTCCCGCTGCTGCTCCGCCCGATCCTGCTCCCGCTCCTGCTCCCACTGCTGCTCGTCCTCCTGCTCCTCCCGATCCTGCTCCTCCTCCTGCCCCTGCTCCCGCTGCTGCTCCCGTTCCTGCTCTCCTGCTCCTCCTTTTGCTCTCCTGCTCCTTCTCCTGCTTCTGCTCCCCTGCTCCGGCTCCTTCTGCTCCTCCTCCTGCTCTCCTGCTCCTGCTCCTTCTCCTACCCCTGCCCCTGCCCCGGCCTCTGCTTCTGCTCCTCGGCTCCCACTCCTGCTTCTCTCCCGTTCCTGCTCTCCTGCTCCTCCTGCTTCTCCTTTTGCTCTCCTGCTTCTCCTTTTGCTCTCCTGCTTCTTCTTCTGCTTCTGCTCCTCTGCTCCAGCTCCTTCTGCTCCTTCTCCTGCTCTCCTGCTCCTGCTCCTTCTCCTACCCCTGTCCCTGCTCCTGTTCCTGCTCCTCAGCTCCCGCTCCTGCTCTCCTGCTCCTTCTCTTGCCCCTTCTCCTGCTCTCCTGCTCCTTCTCCTGCCCCTGCCCCTGCTCCTTCTCCTGCCCCTGCTCCTCGGCTCCCGATGCTCCTTCTCCCGCTCCTGCTCTCCTGCTCCTTCTCCCGCTCCTCCTCCTGCTCTCCTGCTCCTGCTCCTTCTCCTGCCCCTGCTCCTGTTCCCGCTCCTTCTCCAAGACTTCATTCCCGGGGCTCGGCGGCACCACCTGCCGGGCGCGGCGGGCTCGGCGGCTCGGGGGGTCCGGGGGCTCGGGGGGTCCGGGGGCTTTGGGGGGCTTTGGAAGGGCAGGGAATCACTGGCCATTGGCCCCTCTTGGGGTGCCAATGTGGCCAGAGGAGTTGATGCCACCCTTGGCTGTGATCACTGGGCAGGAATGAACCCTCTGCCCCCCCAAACCCTCTAAATCCTTAAATCCTCTGCCCACTGGAACCCTCTAACCCCTGAAATCCTTGTCCCCTGTGCCCACCAGAACCCTCTGCCCCCTGGAACCCTCTAACCTCTGAAATCCTTGTCCCCTGTGCCCACCAGAACCCTCTGCCCCCTGGAACCCTCTGCCCCCAAAACCCTCTAACCCCCGAAATCCTCTGCCCTCTGGAACCCTCTAACCCCTGAAATCCTTGTCCCCTGTGCCCACCAGAACCCTCTGCCTCCTGGAACCCTCTAACCTCTGAAATCCTTGTCCCCTGTGCCCACCAGAACCCTCTGCCCCCTGGAACCCTCTGCCTTCAAACCCCCCTAATTCCTGAAATCCTCTGCCCCCTGGAACCCTCTAAGTCCTTAAATCCTTGTCCCCTGGAATCCTCCAACCTCTTAAATCCTTGTCCCCCAGAACCCTCTGCCCCCCAGAACCCTCTGCCCAGCCCCATGCCCACACCTCCCCTGCCCTGGAGAGGGCTCTGAGAAGAACCAGGAGAGAGAACAAACCCCACTTTGTACTGAAGGCATAAAACTGCTCCATCTGTTCCTCTGAGGACACGAGTGTGACCTGATCCCAATCCCAAAACCTTCTGGGAGAAAGGAATTGGGATCCAGGAGTGCTTTTGGCTGAGCAGAGCTGGAAGCAGAGGCTGAACAGCCCAGACCAGGGATAATAAGACACGGTTTTAATTAAGAGGGCAGAGGTGCCCCCCTGGCACAGCCTGGTGGGGACAACAGGAATGGAGTGTCCCATCCCTGCCCCTTTCCAGCGTCACATCCACAGGGATTTGGCTGCCCAGGGGGGGCTGGAGTCCCCTGGAGGTGTCCAAGGAATGGCTGGATGTGGCACTCTGGGCTGGGGGACAAGGTGGGCATTGGGCACAAGGTGGGCATTGGGCACAAGGTGGGCTCAGTGATCCTGGAGGGCTTTTCCAAGTGATTGGGCTGGGGGACAAGGTGGGCATTGGGCACAAGGTGGGCATTGGGCACAAGGTGGGCATCGGGCACAAGGTGGGCTCAGTGATCCTGGAGGGCTTTTCCAAGTGATTCTGGGATTCTGGGACACCAACAGGAAACTTCCCAAGAGAGATTCTGTCAGTCCCAGAGAATTCTGCACATTGATTTGGGTTCATGTCTCCAGAACTGGCACCAAACCAGGAGAGTGCCCCAAAGCAGGGGGGAAGCAGCACCCGGGATTTGCCCCATTCCTCTCAGAATTCCACAGCAACAACATCCAGGATTTGCCCCATTCCTCTCAGAATTCCACGGCAGGAGTGGAAATTCCCACTCTGATCCCAACCTTTCACCTCCCACGGGTTTTGGGATGGACTTTACTGAGCCAGGAGCAATTCCTTGTCCTCAGTGTCCCCACTGCCCCTGTTCCCGTGCTTGGGGACACTCAGTGTGGCACGAGGGGCACTGAAGGGACACTCAGTGTGACATCAGGGGCACTAAGGGGACACTCAGTGTGACATCAGGGGCACTGAGGGGACACTCTGTATGACATCAGGGGCACTGAGGGGACACTGTGACATCAGGGGCACTGGGGGGACACTGTGACATCAGGGGCACTGAGGGGACACTCAGTGTGGCACCAGGGGCACTGAGGAGACACTCAGTGTGGCATCAGGGGCACTGAGGGACACTCAGTGTGACATCAGGGGCACTGAGGGGACACTCACTGTGGCATCAGGGGCACTAAGGGGACACTCAGTGTGGCATCAGGGGCACTGAAGGGACACTGTGTGACACCAGGGACACTGAAGTGACACTGTGTGTGGCATCAGGGGCACTGAAGCGACACTGTGACATCAGGGGCACTGAGGGGACATTCAGTGTGACATCAGGGGCACTGAAGTGACACTGTGACATCAGGGGTACTGAGGGACACTCAAGTGTGGCATTGGGGGCACTGAGGGGACACTGTGTGACACCAGGGACACTGAAGCGACACTGTGTGTGGCATCAGGGGCACTGAAGGGACACTGTGACATCAGGGGCACTGAGGGGACACTGTGTGAGATCAGGGGCACTGAGGGACACTCTGTGTGGCATCAGGGACACTCAGTGTGACACCAGGGGCACTGAGGGCAGCAGATGCCAGCACAGGGGATTCCTGGCACCAGCAGAACTGCACCGAGGGCTGTGCTCGGTGCCCAGGCCTGGCACAGCCCTGGCAGGGCTGGGCTGGCAGCCAAGGAGCAGCTCAGGGGCCACCTTGGCTTTGTGCCCTTTGTCTTCTGGTCCCTCCTGCCACGTGCCCAGCAATGACAAAAGGACTCCAAGTGCCCCCAAAGCCCCACTCAAAGTAGGGCATGGAGTGACCTGTCGGCTCCAACTTCTCCACGGCTAATTATGGGACACATTAAATGAGGGTAATTAGATCAGCAGGAGCTGAACTAAACCCAAAGGAAGCCTTGGGAGGGTTTGCTGAGTTTTCAGTCCCCCTGCACTGGGGGAAGGCAGGAAATGTCCCCAAAGTGGGCAGGGAGTGTCCCCAAGGTGGGCAGGGAGTGTCCCCCAAGGTGGGCAGGGAGTGTCCCCAGAGTGGGCAGGGAGTGTCCCCAAGGTGGGCAGGGAGTGTCCTCAGAGTGGGCAGGGAATGTCCCCAAGGTGGGCAGGGAGTGTCCCCAAGGTGGGCAGGGAGTGTCCCCATAGTGGGCAGGGAGTGTCCTCAGAGTGGGCAGGGAGTGTCCCCAAAGGTGGGCAGGGAATGTCCCCAAAGTGGGCAGGGAGTGTCCCCAAAGGTGGGCAGGGAGTGTCCCCAAGGTGGGCAGGGAGTGTCCCCCAAGGTGGGCAGGGAGTGTCCCCACGGTGGGCAGGGAATGTCCCCCAAGGTGGGCAGGGAGTGTCCCCACAGTGGGCAGGGAGTGTCCCCAAAGGTGGGCAGGGAGTGTCCCCAGCGTGGGCAGGGAGTGTCCCCAGCGTGGGCAGGGAGTGTCCCCACAGTGGGCAGGGAGTGTCCCCAAGGTGGGCAGGGAGTGTCCCCAAAGGTGGGCAGGGAGTGTCCCCACAATGGGCAGGGAGTGTCCCCAAGGTGGGCACGGAATGTGCCCAAGGTGGGCAGGGAGTGTCCCCAAGGTGGGCAGGGAATGTCCCCACGGTGGGCAGGGAGTGTCCCCACAGTGGGCAGGGAGTGTCCCCACAGTGGGCAGGGAGTGTCCCCAAGGTGGGCAGGGCACTTTGGAGCATTTCCACGTTCTCGGGGGAAAGGGGGGAAGGGGAAAAGGGTTAAAAAAGGGGAAAAGGGGAAAAAGGAGGAAGGGAAAAAAGGGGGAAAGGGAAAAAAGAGACAAAAAAGGGAGGGAAAGGAGGGAAGGGGAAAAGGGGGGAAAGAGGAAAAAGGGAAAAAAGGGGGAAAAAGGGGGGAAAGGGAAAAAAGAGGAAAAGGGGAAAAAAGGGGGAAACGGGAAAAAGGGAAAAGGGAAAAAGGGGGGACAGAGAAAAAGGGGGGAGAGGGAAAAAGGGGGGGAAAGGGGAGAGAAAAAAGGGGGGTGGGAAGGGAAAAGGGGAGAAGTGGGAAAGGGAAAAAAGAGGAAAAAGGGGGAAGGGAAAAGGAGAAAGTGAAAAAAGGGGGAAGGGGAAAAAAGGGGGGAAGGGGGGAAGGGAAAAAATGAGAAAGAGGGAAAGGGAGAAAAAGGGGGAAGGGGGAAAGGAGGGAAGGGGGAAAAGGAGGGAAGGGGGAAAAGGAGGGAAGGGGGAAAAGGAGGGAAGGGGGAAAAGGAGGGAAGGGGGAAAAGGAGGGAAGGGGGAAAAGGAGGGAAGGGGGAAAAGGAGGGAAGGGGGAAAAAGGGGAAAAGGGAAAAAAGGGAAAAAATGAGAAAGGGGGAAAGGGGGAAAAAGGGGGGAAATGGGAGAAAAAGGGGAAAGGAAGAAGGGGAAAAAGAGCCAAAGGGCAAAGGGAGGTGAGTGAGGGGCCCGCCGAGAGGGCACAGAGGGGGCACCGACAGTGCCAGGGCCGGTAATTTAAGGCGCGTGTAAATCGAGCAGAGCGGCGGCCTCGGGGGGCACCGCGAGACTTAATTAGTTGCTATTCGTAGATTAACCAGCAGGGCTGAAGGTGAAAGCGCTCAGGGCTGGGTATTATTAGCTCGGGAAGGATTAATTTCTGTAATTGGGCAAGGCGAGCGTTACATAAATGGGATGGGGATTTGGGGAGGGGACACTCAAGGAATGGTCTCACCTCCTGTCCAGAGCTTGGGGCTCCTCCCCAAGGGACAGCCAGGACTGGGCTCAGCTCAGGGGGGGGTTGGGGGGTGATTTCCCACCCTCTGAGTGCAGGGCTGGGTTCCCAATGTGGGTTTGGAGCTCCTCTCTCTGATCTTTGCAAGAAGTTCCAAACTCTTCCTCTTTATTGTAGAAGTTCCTGGAAGGCAGGAGGGCTCTGCAGAGGGACCTGGACAGGCTGGAGGGATCTGGAGAAGGATCTGGACAGGCTGGAGGGATCTGGAGAAGGATCTGGACAGGCTGGAGGGCAGGAGGGCTCTGTAGAGGGACCTGGACAGACTTGAGGGATGGGCTGATCCCAATGGGCTGAAGTTCAGCAAGGCCAAGTGCAGGTCCTGCCCTTTGGCCACCCCAAGCCCTGCAGTGCTCCAGGCTGGGCACAGAGTGGCTGGAGAGCAGCCAGGCAGAGGGACCTGGGGACACTGAGGGACAGGAAGCTCAACAGGAGCCACCAGTGTGCCCAGGTGGCCAAGAAGGCCAAGGGGATCCTGGCTTGGATCCAAACTAGGGTGGCCAGCAGGCCCAGGGCAGTGACCCTTCCCCTGGACTCTGCCTTGGGGAGGCCACACCTTGAGTGTTGTGTTCAGTTCTGGGCCCCTCAGTTCAGGCAAGAGATTGAGGGGCTGGAGCGGGGCCAGAGAAGAGCAACGAGGCTGGAGAAGGGACTGGAGGTGGCACTGAGTGTCCTCTGAAACACCTCCAGGGACAGAGAATCCACCAGGTCTTGATCCAACCCCACTGGGATCAGCAGCCCAGGGCACGGAGTGCCAGAGTGATCCCAGTGGGGTTGGATCAAGGCTTGGACTTGATGAGCTCAGAGGTCTCTTCCAAGCCAAGTGAGAAGAGAAGAGCAACGAGGCTGGAGAAGGGACTGGAGCACAAGTGCTGTGGGGAGAGGCTGAGGGAGCTGGGGGTGTTCAGCCTGGAGAAGAGGAGGCTCAGAGGTGACCTCAGCACTGTTTGGAACTCCCTGAAGGGACGTTCTGGCCAGCTGGGGGTTGGTCTCTTCTCCCAGGCACTCAGCAATAGGACAAGGGGGGCTCAAGCTCTGCCAGGGGAAATTGAAGTTGGAGATCAGGTAGAAATTCTTTACAGAGAGAGTGCTCAGGGATTGGAATGGGTGGATTCTCTGTCCCTGGAGGTGTTTAAGAGGAGACTGGATGTGGCACTGAGTGAGAATCCACCACATCTTGATCCAACCCCACTGGGATCACCAGCCCAGGGTATGGAGTGGGGTTGGATCAAGGGTTGGATTGATGGAATGGGCTGCCCAGAGAGGGGGTGGATTCCCCATCCCTGGGGAGCTGAGCTTGGCCATGGCACTGAGTGCCATGATCTGGTAAAGGGACTGGAGTTGGACCAAGGGTTGGACTTGAGGATCTCAGAGGGCTTTTCCAACCCAATCCATTCTCTGGTTCTCAGTAATTGGTGGCAAAGGAGCTGGAGGGGGAAACTCTGGGGCGTGTGGGGATGGATTTTATGCACCAAAAGCCACGGGAAAAAGGAACCAAGAAATGATTTCTCACCAGAGACATTGAACAGCACAGAAAAAACATTCCCAAATCCCATTTTTATTGGGATACAACCCCACTGGAAGTGCCCAAAGGATGGATATCCCTCCCAAATGGCCAAACTCACAAGGCAAACATTGAGCCCAGAGGTTGTTGAGTTCTACATTTCTGGCAGATATGAAAAGGTTAATTAATCAATCAATTAATTAATTAATTAACAGTTCTAACAAGGTGGTTTGTTTTTTTTTCTTTTTTACTTACACCAAATGGGTTTTCCAGCACAAGCTGCATCTGCACAGGACAGAAAGGAGCAAACTCTCTACAGGATTAAATGGCAACAGCCCAACCCAAAGGCAGCAGACACAGCACTGGAGTTAAGCTTAAAATGGTCACTGAAGTTTGGAGTCTTCATGGAAGAGAACCTGGAACTAAAAATAACAGAGAGAGAAGCTTGTCAAAACCTCCAGCAGGGCAAAGGGGCAGCAGCACAAACGTTTCACGTCACCCAAGGCTGGCAAAGGGCTCAGAGGTGCCTCGGGAAGGGCACAAGGAAAGTACCAAGGGGGGGGTTCCTGGGGCCAAAGGAAGGGCAGCTCTTGGGGGAACGAGACCGAAGGGGCAGAGGGTGGACAGGGCTGGAATCTCAGCAGGTTCAACAGTCAGGTGTGGCACAGCCAGGGAGCAGCTCAGGGGTTCCCAAGGTCCATCTTCATGGTCAGGACTCTAAACTGGGCTCAGGAAGGTTCCCAAGGTCCATCTTCATGGTCAGGACTCTAAACTGGGCTCAGGAAGGTTCCCAAGGTCCATCTTCATGGTCAGGACTCTAAACTGGGCTCAGGAAGGTTCCCAAGGTCCATCTTTATGGTCAGGACTCTAAACTGGGCTCAGGAAGGTTCCCAAGGTCCATCTTCATGGTCAGGACTCTAAACTGGGCTCAGAAAGGACAGCAGCAGTTCCCAAGATCCATCTTCGTGGTCAAGACTCTAAACTGGGCTCAGGAAGGTTCCCAAGGTCCTTCTTCATGGTCAGGACTCAAAACTGGACCCAGGAAGGTTCCCAAAGTCTGTCTTCATGCTCAAGACTCTAAACTGGACTCAGCAGCAGTTCCCAAGGTTCATCTTTATGCTCAGAACTCTAAACTGGACCCAGGAAGGACAGCAGCAGTTCCCAAGATCCATCTTCATGGTCAAGACTCTAAACTGGGCTCAGGAAGGTTCCCAAGGTCCATCTTCATGGTCAGGACTCTAAACTGGGCTCAGGAAGGTACTCGAGGTCCACCTTCATGCTCAAGACTCTAAACTGGACTCAAGAGAAGTTCTCAAGGTCCACCTTTATGCTCAGAACTCTAAACTGGGCTCAGGAAGGTTCCCAAGGTCCACCTTTATGCTCAGGACTCTAAACTGGGCTCAGCAGCAGTTCCCAAGATCCATCTTTATGCTCAAGACTCTAAACTGGACTCAAGAGAAGTTCCCAAGGTCCATCTTCATGCTCAGGACTCTAAACTGGGCTCAGCAGCAGTTCCCAAGGTCCATCTTCATCCTCAGGACTCTAAACTGGACCCAGAAAGGTTCCCAAGGTCCATCTTCATGCTCAAGACTCTAAACTGGGCTCAGCAGCAGTTCCCAAGGTCCACCTTTATGCTCAGGACTCTAAACTGGGCTCAGCAGCAGTTCCCAAGGTCCACCTTCATGCTCAGGACTCTAAACTGGGCTCAGCAGCAGTTCCCAAGGTCCATCTTTATGCTCAGGACTCTAAACTGGACTCAAGAGAAGCCTAAAGCCCTTCTCAAACTGCACTTGTTGAGAGCAAAGCAAAAAAACAATAAACTTTTCCCAGCTGAGGTTTCCAAGGAAGGGCTCAGGGTTGAACTCAGATGTTCATCCTGGGAATTCCCACCCAAACCAGACACATAAAGAGGTGGAGACTCTTCCAAGTGGTGCAGGGAGGGAAGAAAAAGTGGTTTGTGCAGAAAGGGGATTGGAGATTGAGCCTTCCACAAAGTGGAGTGTCACAAAACCTGCCCTGCCTTCCAGAAGAGCTGAATTTGGGAAGATTGGGGGGTTCAGGAAGGACCAGAATCAAACCATGGGGGGGTTTTCATGTCACTTATTCCATCTTTTGCTGAGGAATCTCCTCACAAATCAGGCAAATTTGGCCAGAGAGAGAAAGAGAATGAGAGACAAAGAGGCACCTCTGAGCCCAAACCTGCTGGTTCCTCCTCAGAAGGTGACACCCAAGTTGTCAGCTTGGAGAACATTCCAACACAAGAGCTTCAAGTCCACCAATGGATACCAAAGTTCTCCTCATGCTTGAACAGCAGGAGACTGACTTGGGTCTTGGAGAACATTCAACACAAGAGCTTCAAGTCCACCATTAGAGACCAAAGTTCTCCTCATGCTCAGCTTGAACAGCACGAGACTGACTCGAGTCAGAGAACACTTCAACACAAGAGCTTCAAGTCCACCAATGGAGACCAAAGTGCTCCTCATGCTTGAACAGCACGAGACTGACTCTAGTTTTGGAGAACATTCCAACACAAGAGCTTCAAGTCCACCAATAGAGACCAAAGTTCTCCTCATGCTTGAACAGCACGAGACTGACTTGAGTCTTGGAGAACATTCAACACAAGAGCTTCAAGTCCACCACTAAAGACCAAAGTTCTCCTCATGCTCAGCTTGAACAGCACAAGACTGACTTGAGTCTTGGAGAACATTTCAACACAAGAGCTTCAAGTCCACCAATAGAGACCAAAGTTCTTCTCATGCTTGGACAGCACGAGACTGACTCCAGTCTTGGAGAACATTCAACACAAGAGCTTCAAGTCCACCATTAGAGACCAAAGTTCTCCTCATGCTCAGCTTGAACAGCACGAGACTGACTCGAGTCAGAGAACACTTCAACACAAGAGCTTCAAGTCCACCAATGGAGACCAAAGTTCTCCTCATGCTTGGACAGCATGAAACCAACTCCAGTTTTGGAGAACATTCCAACACAAGAGCTTCAAGTCCACCAATAGAGACCAAAGTTCTCCTCATGCTTGGACAGCACGAGACTGACTTGAGTCTTGGAGAACATTCAACACAAGAGCTTCAAGTCCACCACTAAAGACCAAAGTTCTCCTCATGCTCAGCTTGGACAGCACGAGACTGACTCGAGTCTTGGAGAACATTTCAACACAAGAGCTTCAAGTCCACCAATAGAGACCAAAGTGCTCCTCATGCTCAGCTTGAACAGCACGAGACCAACTCCAGATTTGGAGACCATTTTAACACAAGAGCTTCAAGTCCACCAATGGAGACCAAAGTTCTCCTCATGCTTGGACAGCACAAGACTGACTTGAGTCAGAGAACATTTCAACACAAGAGCTTCAAGTCCACCATTAGAGACCAAAGTTCTCCTCATGCTTGGACAGCACGAGACTGACTTGAGTCTTGGAGAACACTCCAACACAAGAGCTTCAAGTCCACCAATGGAGACCAAAGTGCTCCTCATGCTTGAACAGCACGAGACTGACTTGGGTCTTGGAGAACATTCAACACAAGAGCTTTAAGTCCACCACTAAAGACCAAAGTGCTCCTCATGCTCTGCTGAAGGTCCTTCCCACAGCACTTTGGAGCCAGCCAGTCTTTTATGTCCCACCTGGAAAGCAAAATTTGGGGGGGGGATACAGCAGTTCCTGCAGGGCTGAATTTCCAGGGAATTCCAAAGAACCCCAAGCTGAGCCACTCATGGAAAAAAGAGCAGGAAATTCTTGGGATGGGAGGATGGCCCAGCCCTGGAGGGAGGATTGGCCAGGCCTGGCATCAACACCTACCTATTTACTGGCTCTTTTCTGCCTGTACATTTGGATCATCCTCTGGCGGAAAACATCAAATGCATCTTCTTTGTTGTCTTCTCCTGCAACACCCAAGCCCTCCCCGGCAGAGGTGGCACCCCTGGGGAGCAAAGGGAGGGTTAGAACAAGCCCTGGCACAGCACAGGGCACAGGGAGCAGAGAGGAACAGCCCCCAACGGGGATGGCACTCGGGGGCAGAGCCAGAGCGCGAAGGGAAAGGCACAGCTCGAAGGGAAAGTCAGAATTCCAAGGGAGAGTCAGAATTCCAAGGAAGAGTCAGAATTCCAAGGAAGAGTCAGAATTCCAAGGGAGAGTTACAACTCAAAGGGAAAGGCACAGCTCGAAGGGAAAGTCAGAATTCCAAGGGAAAGTCAGAATTCCAAGGGAAAGTCAGAATTCCAAGGGAGAGTTACAACTCAAAGGGAAATCACAACTCAAAGGGAAAGTCAGAATTCCAAGGGGAAAGTCAGAATTCCAAGGGGAAAGTCAGAATTCCAAGGGGAAAGTCGGGATTCCAAGGGGAAAGTCGGGATTCCAAGGGGAAAATCGGGATTCCAAGGGGAAAGTCGGGATTCCAAGGGGAAAGTCGGGATTCCAAGGGGAAAATCGGGATTCCAAGGGGAAAGTCGGGATTCCAAGGGGAAAATTGGGATTCCAAGGGGAAAGTCGGGATTCCAAGGGGAAAGTCGGGATTCCAGGGGAAAGTCACACAACAAAGGGAAAGTCACAACTCGAAGGGAAAGTCAGAATTCCAGGGGGGAAACTCATAATTCCAGGGGAAAGTTATAATTCAGTGGGAAAGTCAGAATTCCAAGGGAAAGTCACAACTCAAGGGGAAAGTCACAACTCAAAGGGAAAGACACAACTCAAGGGGAAAGTCAGAATTCCAAGGGGAAAGTCAGAATTCCAGGGGGAAAGTCAGAATTCCAAGGGGAAAGTCAGAATTCCAAGGGGAAAAATCGGGATTCCAAGGGGAAAAATCGGGATTCCAAGGGGAAAGTCACACAACAAAGGGAAAGTCACAACTCAAAGAGAAATCACAACTCAAAGGGAAAGTCAGAATTCCAGGGGAAAGTCAGAATTCCAAGGGCAAAGTCTGCTCCTTGTTCAGGTGGGGAGTGAGGAGGCATTACCCACAAGGAGATACCACCCACAGGGAGGTGCCCCCCATTCCCTGGCACTGGTGCCCACTGGATACACCAACTTCACCTGCCAAAATGAAGATTAAAGCCCAGAATTTGCAGGACAAACCCCCAGGCACCTCCTGGCACTGCCCTTACTCTCCCTGGGCAGTGCAAGGAGTGCCATCTGAGAGGGAAACAACCAGACCCACCCTGGGGTTGGCACATCCCCAAATGCCACCCAGGTTTTTGGAGCCTGCTGTGCCAACAGGATGCTGAGGACAGGGCAGTGTGTTTAAAACCATTCCAGCATTCCCAGAGCATTCCAGGACCATTCCCAGACTGTCCCAAAGCCCTGCAGGGCGTGCCCACCACCTAAACTGGCACAGGCTCTGGGATCACTTAATTAAGAGTGAAACCAAACCCACAATGGGTGGCACATCCCCAAATGCCACTCAAGTGCTGTGCCAACTGGATGCTGAGGACAGGGATGTGTGTTTAAAACCATTCCAGCATTCCCAGAGCATTCCCAGCCTGTCCCAAAGCCCTGCAGGGCATTCCCATCACCCAAACTGGCACAGGCTCTTGGATCACGTAATTAAGAGTGAAACACAACCAAACCCACCCTGGGGTTGGCACATCCCCAAATGCCACTTAAGGTTTTGTGCCAACTGGATCCTGAGGACAGGGATGTGTGTTCATAAACCCCCTGCCAGGATTCCCAGAGCATTCCCAGGACCATTCCCAGAGCATTCCCAGCCTGTCCCAAAGCCCTGCAGGGCGTGCCCACCACCCAAACTGGCACAGGCTCTGGGATCACTTAATTAAGAGTGAAACCAAACCCACAATGGGTGGCACATCCCCAAATGCCACTTAAGGTTTTGTGCCAACAGGATGCTGAGGACAGGGCAGTGTGTTTAAAACCATTCCAGCATTCCCAGACCATTCCCAGCCTCTCCCAAAGTCCTGCAGGTTGTTCCCACCACCCAAACTGGCACAGGCTCTGGGATCACTTAATTAAGAGTGAAACCAAACCCACCCTGGGGTTGGCACATCCCTAAATGCCACTGAGGGTTTGGATCCTGAGGCCAGGGCAGTGTGTTTAAAACCATTCCAGCATTCCCAGAGCATTCCCAGACCATTCCCAGCCTCTCCCAAAGCCCTGCAGGGCATTCCCATCACCCAAACTGGCACAGGCTCTTGGATCACTTAACTAAGAGTGAAAACACAACCAAACCCACCCTGGGGTTGGCACATCCCCAAATGCCACTGAGGGTTTGGATGCTGAGGACAGGGCTGTGTGTTTAAAACCATTCCAGCATTCCCAGAGCATTCCCAGAGCATTCCCAGCCTGTCCCAAAGCCCTGCAGGGCGTGCCCACCACCTAAACTGGCACAGGCTCTTGGATCCCATAATTAAGAGTGAAAACAAACCCACAATGGGTGGCACATCCCTAAATGCCACTGAGGGTTTGGATCCTGAGGCCAGGGCAGTGTGTTTAAAACCATTCCAGCATTCCCAGAGCATTCCCAGAGCACTCCCAGCCTGTCCCAAAGCCCTGCAGGGCGTACCCACCACCCAAACTGGCACAGGCTCTCGGATCACTTAATTAAGAGTGAAACCAAACCCACCCTGGGGGTGGCACATCCCTAAATGCCACTTAAGGTTTTGTGCCAACTGGATCCTGAGGACAGGGCTGTGTGTTCATAAACCCCCTGCCAGGATTCCCAGAGCATTCCCAGCCTGTCCCAAAGCCCTGCAGGGTGTGCCCACCACCTGAACTGGCACAGGCTCTGGGATCACTTAATTAAGAGTGAAACCAAACCCACCCTGGGGTTGGCACATCCCCAAATGCCACTGAGGGTTTGGATCCTGAGGCCAGGGCTGTGTGTTTAAAACCATTCCAGCATTCCCAGAGCATTCCCAGAGCACTCCCAGCCTGTCCCAAAGCCCTGCAGGGCGTGCCCACCACCCAAACTGGCACAGGCTCTTGGATCACTTAACTAAGAATGAAAACACAACCAAACCCACCCTGGGGTTGGCACATCCCCAAATGCCACTGAGGGTTTGGATGCTGAGGACAGGGCAGTGTGTTTAAAACCATTCCAGCATTCCCAGAGCATTCCCAGCCTGTCCCAAAGCCCAGCAGGGCGTGCCCACCACCCAAACTGGCACAGGCTCTGGGATCACTTAATTAAGAATGAAACCAAACCCACAATGGGTGGCACATCCCCAAATGCCACTTAAGGTTTTGTGCCAACAGGATGCTGAGGGCAGGGCTGTGTGTTTAAAACCATTCCAGCATTCCCAGAGCATTCCCAGGTCCATTCCCAGCCTCTCCCAAAGCCCCACTGGGTGTGCCCACCACCTAAACTGGCACAGGCTCTCGGATCACTTAATTAAGAGTGAAACCACAACCAAACCCACCCTGGGGTTGGCACATCCCTAAATGCCACTGAGGGTTTGGATCCTGAGGCCAGGGCTGTGTGTTTAAAACCATTCCAGCATTCCCAGAGCATTCCCAGAGCACTCCCAGCCTGTCCCAAAGCCCTGCAGGGCGTGCCCACCACCCAAACTGGCACAGGCTCTGGGATCACTTAATTAAGAATGAAACCAAACCCACAATGGGTGGCACATCCCCAAATGCCACTTAAGGTTTTGTGCCAACAGGATGCTGAGGCCAGGGCTGTGTGTTTAAAACCATTCCAGCATTCCCAGAGCATTCCCAGGTCCATTCCCAGCCTCTCCCAAAGCCCCACTGGGTGTGCCCACCACCTAAACTGGCACAGGCTCTTGGATCACTTAATTAAGAGTGAAAACACAATGAAACCCACCCTGGGGTTGGCACATCCCCAAATGCCACTGAGGGTTTGGATGCTGAGGCCAGGGCAGTGTGTTTAAAACCATTCCAGCATTCCCAGAGCATTCCCAGGACCATTCCCAGCCTGTCCCAAAGCCCTGCAGGGCGTGCCCACCACCTACACTGGCACAGGCTCTCGGATCACATAATTAAGAATGAAACCAAACCCACAATGGGTGGCACATCCCCAAATGCCACTTAAGGTTTTGTGCCAACTGGATCCTGAGGCCAGGGCAGTGTGTTTAAAACCATTCCAGCATTCCCAGGACCATTCCCAGCCTGTCCCAAAGCCCAGCAGGGCGTGCCCACCACGTACACTGGCACAGGCTCCCGGATGCCTCGCCCTCGGGTGCCCAGGCCGTGCCCCTCCTGCCAGCCCATCTTCTGCAGCATCTGGAACCCCACATTCCCAGGGGTCAGCCTCTTGTGGGAGAATTCCAGGTCCTTGGGTTTCTGTGGAGCAGCAAAGCAAAGGTGGGTGGGGAGAGGATGGGCTGAAATGGCTCCAGTGCCCCCCCAGCAGGAGCTGAGAGAGAGAGGGAGGTGGGCAGGGCAGAAATGGCTTTTTTTGGGCAGCACTTGGGGAGTTTCAAAGGAAAATCAAAGATTTGCTGGGTTAAAAGACACTTATTTCAGTTCTCCAATGGTTTAATTACATTATTTGATAGCAAATAATCCACTTTTGTTTTTTAAAAAGTTGTTATGGATTTTTAATAATAGAAATAATAATAAAAATATTAATAAATATTGAATAATAATATTGAGTAATAATAAATATTGAATGGGCTGAGGACTAAATCCCTGTTACAAACACAGCAGCACTCAAAGAACATCCCTCCAATTCTGGAAAACTGCAACGTGCTCTGCAGGCAGCAAAGCACACACTGGTTTGTAGTATTGGTTTATAGTATTGGTTTATAGTATTGGTTTATATTATTGTTTTATAGTATTGTTTTATAGTATTGGTTTATATTATTGTTTTAAATTATATTATTGTTTTATATCATTCGTTTATATTGTTGTTTTATATTATTGTTTTATATTATATTATTGTTTTATATTATTGTTTTATATTATTGTTTTATATTATTGTTTTAAATTATATTATTGTTTTATATTATTGTTTTATATTATATAATTGGTTTATACTATTGGTTTATATTATTGTTTTATATTATTGCTTTATATTATTGTTTTATAATATTGTTTTATATTATATTATTGGTTTATATTATTGGTTTATATTATTGTTTTATAGTATTGTTTTATAGTATTGGTTTATATTATTGGTTTATATTATTGTTTTCTATTATTGTTTTATATTATTGTTTTATATTAGTGTTTTATATTATTGGTTTATATTATTGGTTTATATTATTGGTTTATATTATTGGTTTATATTATATTATTGTTTTATAGTCTTGGTTTATATTATTGTTTTATATTATATTATTGTTTATAGTATTGGTTTATATTATTGTTTTATATTATATTATTGTTCTGTAGTATTGTTTTATATTATTGTTTTATATTATATTATTGTTCTGTAGTATTGTTTTATATTATTGTTTTATATTATATTATTGTTTTATATTATTGTTTTATATTAGTGTTTTATATTATTGGTTTATATTATTGGTTTATATTATTGGTTTATATTATATTATTGTTTATAGTATTGGTTTATATTATTGTTTTATATTATATTATTGTTTTATAGTATTGTTTTATATTATGTTATTGTTTTATATTATTGGTTTATAGTATTGGTTTATATTATATTATTGGTTTATAGTATTGGTTTATAGTATTGGTTTATATTATTGGTTTATATTATATTATTGGTTTATATTATTGGTTTATATTATTGGTTTATATTATTGGTTTATATTATTGGTTTATATTATTGGTTTATAGTATTGGTTTATAGTATTGGTTTATAGTATTGGTTTATAGTATTGGTTTATATTATTGGTTTACATTATTTTTTATTAACTCAATAGTCCTCTCATCACAAAATGTGTAATTTTGACACAGGTATTTCAACCCTAAACCCAGCAGGTTTTCAGGAGGGGTCCCAGCTCTGCTCAGGGTTAGTCCAGGCTTTGCCAGGACCACTTTGGGGAGTTGGATTGGATGGCAGAGACACATTTTGGGTTCTTTACCTTCTTCTTCTTGGTGACTGGGCAGCCCCTGGGTCTGTCATAGGCGATCCTGACAGGCTCGTGCACTGCGGGGAGAGCAGAGACAGCTGGGCTGGGGGAGAGTGCCCGGGGAGAGGGCACTGTGCCCAGGGAGAGGGGTCTGTGCCCAGGGAGAGGGGTCTGTGAGAGCAGAGACAGCTGGGCTGGGGGGAGAGTGCCCAGGGAGAGGGCACTGTGCCCAGGGAGAGGGGTCTGTGCCCGGGGAGAGGGCACTGTGCCCAGGGAGAGGGGTCTGTGCCCAGGGAGAGGGGTCTGTGAGAGCAGAGACAGCTGAGCTGGGGGGAGAGTGCCCAGGGAGAGGGCTCTGTGCCCAGGGAGAGGGGTCTGTGCCCGGGGAGAGGGGTCTGTGCCCAGGGAGAGGGCTCTGTGCCCGGGGAGAGGGCTCTGTGCCCGGGGAGAGGGCTCTGTGCCCGGGGAGAGGGGTCTGTGCCCAGGGAGAGGGCTCTGTGCCCGGGGAGAGGGGTCTGTGCCCGGGGAGAGGGGTCTGTGCCCGGGGAGAGGGCTCTGTGCCCAGGGAGAGGGCTCTGTGCCCGGGGAGAGGGCTCTGTGCCCGGGGAGAGGGCTCTGTGAGAGCAGAGACAGCTGAGCTGGGGGGAGAGTGCCCAGGGAGAGGGCTCTGTGCCCAGGGAGAGGGGTCCGTGAGAGCAGAGACAGCTGAGCTGGGGGGAGAGTGCCCAGGGAGAGGGCACTGTGCCCGGGGAGAGGGCTCTGTGCCCGGGGAGAGGGCTCTGTGCCCGGGGAGAGGTGTTTGTGAGAGCAGAGACAGCTGAGCTGGGGGTAGAGGGGTCTGTGCCCAGGGAGAGGGGTCTGTGAGAGCAGAGACACCTGAGCTGGGGGGACTGTGCCCAGGGAGAGGGCTCTGTGCCCAGGGACAGGGGTCTGTGCTCAGGGAGAGGGGTCTGTGCCCAGGGACAGGGGTCTGTGCCCAGGGAGAGGGCTCTGTGCCCAGGGAGAGATGTCTGTGCCCGGGGAGAGGGGTCTGTGCCCGGGGAGAGGGGTCTGTGCCCGGGGAGAGATGTTTGTGCAGAGGGACACAGAATCACAGAATGGATTGGGTTGGAAAAGACCTCCAAGATCATCAAATCCAACCCTTGATCCAACCCCACTGTGATCACCAGCCCAGGGCACGGAGTGCCAGAGTGACCCCAGTGGAGTTGGATCAAGACGTGGTGGATTCTCACTCAGTGCCACATCCAGTCTCCTCTTAAACACCTCCAGGGACAGAGAATCCACCCGTTCCAATCCCTGAGCACTCTCTCTGCAAAGAATTTCCACCTGATCTCCAACTTCAATTTCCCCTGGCAGAGCTTGAGCCTCCCTTGTCCTATTGCTGAGTGCCTGGGAGAAGAGACCAACCCCCAGCTGGCCAGAACTTCCCTTCAGGCAGTTCCAGACAGTGCTGAGGTCACCTCTGAGCCTCCTCTTCTCCAGGCTCAACACCCCCAGCTCCCTCAGCCTCTCCCCACAGCACTTGTGCTCCAGTCCCTTCTCCAGCCTCGTTGCTCTTTTCTTCTCACTTGGCTTGGAAGAGACCTCTGAGCTCATCAAGTCCAACCCTTGATCCAACCCCACTGGGATCACTCTGGCACTCCGTGCCCTGGGCTGGTGATCCCAGTGGGGTTGGATCAAGATGTGGTGGATTCTCACTCAGTGCCACATCCACAGACTCATAGAATGGATTGGGTTGGAAAAGCCCTCTGAGATCATCAAGTCCAACCCTTGCTCCAACTCCAGTCCCTTTACCAGATCATGGCACTCAGTGCCATGGCCAAGCTCAGCTGAAAAACCTCCAGGGATGGAGAATCCACCCCCTCTCTGGGCAGCCCATTCCAATCCCTGAGCACTCTCTCTGCAAAGAATTTCTACCTGATCTCCAATTTCCCCTGGCCGAGCTTGAGCCCCCCGTTGTCCTACTGTTGGTTGTCTGGGAGAAGAGACCAACCCCCAGCTGGCTACAACAACCTGTCAGGGAGTTGTTTGACCCACAGAAACAGCTGTTTTATACACAGAAATATCTGTCTCACACACAAACATCTGTCCCACACAAACATCTGTCCCACACAAACATCTGTCTCACACACAAACATCTGTCTCACACACAAACATCTGTCCCACACAAACATCTGTCCCACACAAACATCTGTCCCACACAAACATCTGTCCCACACAAACATCTGTCCCACACACAGCCCCAAAAGGACACCCCAAAGAACTCCAGGAGGTGCCTCCAACTCAGCTCTAACTCAGTGCCTGAAATCACAACCACCAAGGAAGAGCTGAATAGAATTAGAAAACAGAGAAGAAACTGAGTTTATACTTAGAGAATATTTGAGGAGTGTTTGATACAAACTTTGCCCCAGAACACAAAAGCTGTTCCATGACTTGTTCAGCCTCTCCTGGCTCAGTTTAAGGAACATTCAAAGTGAATGTTGAGCTCATCTGTGCCACTTTAGGGAACATTTGAAGTCAATGTTCTTTTTTGTACTAAAGAATTAGGATCCTTTTGACCAACAACCAACAAAAAGATACCTAAAAATTAGGAATTCTGTCCTGATACCCACTAATTATCTCTTAGAAAGACTCACCTTTTGGTAAGAATATTTGAGGACACAAACCAGAACACAAAAGCAGTTCCATGACTTGTTCAGCTTCTCCTGGCTCAGTTTAATGAACATTCAAAGTGAATGTTCTTCTTTTTGCATCAAAAAATTAGAATTCTTTGGCCAACAACCACCAAAAAAAATTATATAAAAATTAGGAATTCTGTCCTGATAGCAACAGATTCTCTTTTAAATAAGACTCACCTTTTGGTAAGAATATTTGAGGACACAAACCAGAACACAAAAGCTGTTCCATGACCTGTTCAGCTTCTCCTGGGTCAGTTTAAGGAACATTCAAAGTGAATGTTCTTCTTTTTGTACCAAAGAATTAGAATCCTTTGGCCAAAAACCACCAGAAAAAAAATACCTAAAAATTAGGAATTCTGTCCTGATACCCACTAAGTATCTTTTAGAAAGACTCACCTTTTGGTAAGAATATTTGAGGACACAAACCAGAACACAAAAGCAGTTCCATGACCTGTTCAGCCTCTCCTGGCTCAGTTTAGGGAACATTTGAAGTGAAGGTTGTGCTCATTTTTGTATCAAAAAATTAGAATTCCTTTGGCCAACAACCACCAGAAAAAAATATATAAAATTTAGGAATTCTGTCCTGATACCCACTAATTCTCTTTTAGGAAGACTCACCTTTTGGTAAGAATATTTGAGGATACAAACCAGAACACAAAAGCTGTTCCATGACCTGTTCAGCTTCTCCTGGCTCAGTTTAGGGAACATTTAAAGTGAATGTTCTTCTTTTTGAATCAAAAAATTAGAAAATTCTTTTGGCCAAAAACCACCAGAAAAAAAATACATAAAAATTAGGAATTCTGTCCTGATACCCACTAATTCTCTTTTAAATAAGACTCACCTTTTGGGAAGAATATTTGAGGACACAAACCAGAACACAAAAGCTGTTCCATGACCTGTTCAGCCTCTCCTGGGTCAGTTTAGGGAACATTTGAAGTGAAGGTTGTGCTCATTTTTGTACCAAAAAATTAAAGTCTTTTGGTCAAAAACCACCAGCAAAAAAATTCCTAAAAATTAGGAGTTCTGTCCTGATACCCACTAATTATCTTTTAAATAAGACTCACCTTTTGGGAAGAATATTTGAGGACACAAACCAGAACACAAAAGCTGTTCCATGACTTGTTCAGCTTCTCCTGGCTCAGTTTAACATTTAAAGTGAACGTTATTTTTGTACCTAAAATTACAATCTTGGCCAACAACCACCACCAAAACCCCCCCAAAAATCAGGACTTGCCCACTGCTTCCCCCTGAAGCAGCCCTCACCTTTGGGTTCCTCTATGAGGCAGATCCTCTTAGAGGCAGGGATCATGCCAACCTTCAGGGACTTGCTGCTGACTCGCTTGCGAGGGAAGGGGGTGCCAGGGGCAGGAGGTGGTGCCTGTGTCGACAGAGTTGGTACAGCACCATCAGAGGGGCTGGGCAGCTGCCCTTCACCTGCTGAGCTGCCCTCTGCTGAGTTGGAAACCAGCTCTTCCTCTGGGGTTGCCACACCTCTACCTGCTGCCACGTCCTCCTCGTCTCCCTCCTCTGCCACAGCCTGGGAAATGTCCTCCTCAAACTCAGCATCCTCCTCATTGTCTTCTTCCTCTTCTTCTTCCTCCTCCTCCTCCTCCTCCTCCTCTGAAACATCCACATTCCTCTCTCCAGCCTTGGCACCTTCTCCAGCATCAGCTGCTTCAGACACAGCACTGAAGTTGATGGAGGGACACAACTCGTAGACCTTCATTCGGTAGAACTTGAAAGCAGAACTGGTTTGGTCCTGTAGGAACCTGAGCAGAAGAAACAACAGTGAAAATAACACCAGAGAGAGATTTGCTTTACCTGGTGTGGAGCAAGAAATTAGAAATGAATCTCTGGGTAATGTCTGAGTGGTCATTTTTTTGCAGGGTTCCCTGAGAGCAGGTACCACAAACAGGAATTGTTCTATTCAACTCTGATGTTGAGCAGCACTTTCCAAGTTGTGCTGTGAAGAATTCAGTGGAATCATCTTAAAAATACTTTGGCAGAGCAGTGTTTCAAGATTCAATCTGATTATTTAGCATAAAAAAGAAAGAAATTAGCATTTGGGAGGAGTGTTTTTCTTTTCTTTCTTTCTTTCTTTCTTTCTTTCTTTCTTTCTTTCTTTCTTTCTTTCTTTCTTTCTTTCTTTCTTTCTTTCTTTCTTTCTTTCTTTCTTTCTTTCTTTCTTTCTTCTTCTTCTTTCCTTCCTTCTTTCTTCCTTCCTTTCTTTCTTCCTTCCTTTCTTTCTTTCTTTTCTTCCTTTTTCTTTCTTTCCCTACCTTCCCTCCCTCCTTCCTTCCTTCCCTCCCTCCTTCCTTCCTTCCTTCCTTTCTTTCTCTTTTCCTTTCCTCTCCTCTCCTTTCCTTTCCTCTCCTTTCCTTTCCTTTCCTTTCCTTTCCTTTCCTTTCCTTTCCTTTCCTTTCCTTTCCTTTCCTTTCCTCCCTCCTTCCTTCCTTCCCTTCCTTCCTTCCTTCCTCCCTTCCTCCCTTCCTCCCTCCCTTCCTCCCTCCCTTCCTTCCTTCCTTCCTTCCTTCCTTCCTTCCTTCCTTCCTTCCTTCCTTCCTTCCTTCCTTCCTTCCTTCCTTCCTTCCTTCCTTCCTTCCTTCCCTCCCTCCCTTCCTTCCCTCCCTTCTCTCCCTTCCTTCCCTTCCTTTCCTTCCTTCCTTCCTTCCCTCCCTTCCTTCCTTCCTCCCTTCCTTCCTTCCTTCCTTCCTTCCTTCCTTCCTTCCTTCCTTCCCTCCCTTCCTTCCTTCCTCCCTTCCTTCCTTCCTTCCTTCCTTCCTTCCTTCCTTCCTTCCTTCCTTCCTTCCTTCCTTCCTTCCTTCCTTCCTTCCTTCCTTCCTTCCTTCCTTCCTTCCTTCCTTCCTTCCTTCCTTCCTTCCTTCCTTCCTTCCTTCCTTCCTTCCTTCCTTCCTTCCTTCCTTCCTTCCTTCCTTCCTTCCTTCCTTCCTTCCTTCCTTCCCTTCCTTTCCTTCCTTCCTTCCTTCCCTCCCTTCCTTCCTCCCTTCCTTTCTCAGCCATTTCCGATATTCACCATGAATGGAGCTGCTGAAGACAAGAGGCAGAACTGCCCCCCATCCCTCTGTTCCTGAACACACTGGATAAAACCACACTCAGCAAACAGCCCGAGAGTTTCTGGAGGTTTCTGGGCAGCCCCTTGGCACAGAAGAAGGTTCAGTTACTCACCACAGCTCTGGGTTATCTGCAGTTACTCACCACAGCTCTGGGTTATCTGCACTGTTGTCTATGCTGAACTGCTCGATTTCTGGTCCTACCTGAGCAACAAACTTGGCAAGTTTCTCTGCAGTTTCCATGGTTTTGGCATCCACTGCAAGAAACCAAAGGCTCTGTCAGGTTCCTCCAAAACTACCAGGGCAGGACAGTTGAGACCCATCAACTTCAACAAATAACTTTGAGAACATCCAGCAGAACATTCAACTCTGTTCTTTTCTCACACTCAAATCCAATCCTGAACCTTCACTTACCATCAGGAAACTGAGAGGCCAACGGTGGGAAAAGCTCTGCTGGTTCTGCCACATCCTCAGGCTGTGCCTTGTCCTCTGCTGGCAGGGAGGCCTCGGGGCTGGGGGCACCTGGTGGGGACAGGCTGGTGCCAAAGGAAGGGTTTTGCTGGGACACGGAGACCTTTCCCTGGGCAGGACCTGGAAGATGTTTGTCTTGGTGCTTCAGCACTGTCCCAGCTGAAAGCACAGTCTGTGTCCCTATGGTTGCTCTCCTCACCTTCCTGCCTCTGCTCCCACCTCGGGGCAGCACTCCAGGTCTCCTCCTTTTGAAGAGCCTTCTCTTGATGCTGGCGACTTTCCTGGCGTACAGCAGAGCCCTGAGGGACTCTGGGGCAGCTTCTCCAGGGGTCCTGCCCTCCCCACCCTCCTCCTTCCTCCTCTGCATCTCTGCCAGCTTCAGTCTGTAATATTTGTACTCCAGACTGTCTTCATCAGACAGGAACCTGGGGAGAAGCAGAGAATCCTAGAATGGATTGGGTTGGAAAAGCCCTCTGAGATCATCAAGTCCAACCCTTGGGCCAACTCCAGTCCCTTTACCAGATCATGGCACTCAGTGCCACGGCCAAGCTCAGCTGAAAACCCTCCAGGGATGGGGAATCCACCCCGTCTCTGGGCAGCCCATTCCAATCCCTGAGCACTCTCTCTGCAAAGAATTTCCTTCTGATCTCCAACTCCAATTTCTCCTGGCAGAGCTTGAGCCCCCCTTGTCCTATTGCTGAGTGCCTGGGAGAAGAGACCAACCCCCAGCTGGCCAGAACTTCCCTTCAGGCAGTTCCAGACAGTGCTGAGGTCACCTCTGAGCCTCCTCTTCTCCAGGCTCAACACCCCCAGCTCCCTCAGCCTCTCCCCACAGCACTTGTGCTCCACTCCCTTCTCCAGCCTCGTTGCTCTTCTCTTCTCACTTGGCTTGGAAGAGACCTCTGAGCTCATCAAGTCCAACCCTTGATCCAACCCCACTGGGATCACTCTGGCACTCCGTGCCCTGGGCTGCTGATCCCAGTGGGGTTGGATCAAGACCTGGTGGATTCTCTGTCCCTGGAGGTGTTTCAGAGGACACTCAGTGCCACCTCCAGTCCCTTCTCCAGCCTCGTTGCTCTTCTCTGGCCCCGCTCCAGCCCCTCAATCTCTTGCCTCAACTGAGGGGCCCAGAACTGAACACAACACTCAAGGTGTGGCCTCCCCAAGGCAGAGTCCAGGGGAAGGGTCACTGCCCTGGGCCTGCTGGCCACGCTAGTTTGGATCCAGGCCAGGATCCCCTTGGCCTTCTTGGCCACCTGGGCACACTGGTGGCTCCTGTTGAGCTTCCTGTCCCTCAGTCCCCCCAGGTCCCTTTGCCCCTGGTCCCTCTCCAGCCACTCTGTGCCCAGCCTGGAGCACTGAAAGGAACTCAAAGCTCAGCTGTGACAGCATCCCAAGCTCAGCAATCCACCCTTCTTGTCCAGGTGCTGTGTCAGTGTGAGCCTGGGCAGGTTTTCCTGGGAATCTCAGCCAACTCCACCTCCAAAGCAGCAAGGAAAGTGTGCCAAGCAAATCAATAATGGAAGGCTTTGACATCAATCATTTGGGGAGTAATTAAGCAGCTCTGCTGCAGCTCACACAGGAGGAGATGCTGTCACATGAATTGATCATCACACTTGGAAGTGTCTCAGCTTTCCCACACTATTCCTGGAACATTAAATCCCTAAGCCTGTTGCCTTCCTGGGTGTTTGTATCACCTCCATTGAGTTGTTCATCTCCTACATGCAAATTCCTTTGATCACTTTGCCTTTGGAGTGACAAACAGTCATCACTGTCACATCAAAAGCAACGTGACCCACAGGAGCACCAGGACAACTTCCAGGGATGGCAGGAATTATAATTAGCTGTGGAAACATCTCCACACACAACAGGCTTTGATCTTCCACCCACTGAAACCCTGAGCTCAATGAAATATTCCAAATATCACCAGCAGAGAGAGGCATCCCAACAGCACCCAGTTCAAACACACCCACCAGTACTCAGGGCAGCTCTTCTGGGCACTCCTGTCCTTGGCAGAGACAGTTCCTGCCACGATGCTGCTCACCAGCTGCTCAATGGTCTGCACAACTCTCCTGTCAGCTCGTTGGGGGGCTGTGGGGAGACAAAAACCCATCAAATCCAGCCATTGATCCTCATCATCATCATCAGAGCATCCACTTCATTCTTTGACCTTTGCAATTATTCAACATATTAATAGAAAACAGCATTTAATGGCAGAGCTCAGGAGAGCTGGGGTTGGAAGGGACCCCTGGAGATGCCCCAGTCCAACCTGGAGCAGGTGACACAGGAAACAAGAGAAAACAGCATTTAATGACAGAGCTCAGGAGAGCTGGGGTTGCAAGGAACCTCTGGAGATCCTCCAGTCCAACCTGGAGCAGGTGACAGAGGAAACAAGAGGAAACAGCACTTAATGCAGAGCCCACAAGGGCTGGGGTTGGAAGAGACCCCTGGAGATCCTCCAGTCCAACCTGGACCAGGTGACACAGGAAACATATTAGGAGAAAACAGCACTTAATGCAGAGCTCACAAGAGCTGGGGTTGGAAGGGACCTCTGGAGATCCCTCAGTCCAACCTGGAGCAGGTGACACAGGAAACATTAAGAGAAAACAGCATTTAATGCAGAGCCCACAAGGGCTGGGGTTGAAGGGACCTCTGGAGATCCCCCAGTCCAACCTGGAGCAGGTGACACAGGAAACAGTGAGAGAAAACAGCACTTAATGCAGAGCTCAGGAGAGCTGGGGTTGGAAGGGACACCTGGAGATCCCCCAGTCCAACCTCAAGCAGGTGACACAGGAAACAAGAGGAAACAGCACTTAATGAAGAGCCCCAGGAGAGTTGGGGTTGGAAGGGACCTCTGGAGATCCCTCAGTCCAACCTCAAGCAGGTGACACAGGAAACAAGAGAAAACAGCACTTAATGCAGAGCTCAGGAGAGCTGGGGTTGCAAGGAACCCCTGGAGATCCTCCAGTCCAACCTCGAGCAGGTGACACAGCAACTCATCCAGGTGGGTTTGATGTCTCCAGAAGGAGATCCACTCCCTTCCAGGCTCTGCCACCCTTCATAGGAAGAAGTTCTTCCTGAGGTTGAGGTGACACTGGGTTAGTTGATGGCCATCACTGCTTGTCCTGTCCCTGGGCACCACTGGGAAGGGTCTGGGAGTGTCCTCTGACACCCCTTGGAGATGTTCATGGGTTGATGGGACCCCCTCTCAGCCTTCCCTTCTCCAGACTAACCAGGCCCAGCTCCTGCAGTCTCTGCTCAGCAGGGAGATGCTCCAGACCCCAAATCACCTCTGTGGCCTCTGCTGGACCCTCTCCAGCAGCTTCATGTCCTTCTGGAACTTTCTGAGGACCAGAATTGACCACAACACTCCAGATGGGCCTCCCCAAGGTCGAGGAGAGGGGCAGAGTGACCAAATTCTTCCCCAGGCACCCCTTCCAAACCTGGAATAAATCCAGGAAGCCTCTGAGCTTTAACTCAGGTCCTGGACCAGCTTATTGTGACAAGCTCTTACCCTTGGCCAACCTGGGCAAGTGAAGTCATCCTTAAAAAGGGCATTTCTTACTGCACCAAAAGGATTTGGGGCAAAAAAAAGTGAAGCTGAAACGACCTGAAGTTCCATTGGGAAAAAAAATGAATCAGAAAGAATGGGAAGTTGAAAAAGGGAAAAAATGAATCTGAAAAGATCTGAAATTCAATAAGGAAAAAAGGAATCTGAAAGGATCTGAAGTTGAATAAGGAAAAAACTGAAAGGATCTGAAATTCAATAAGGAAAAAATTAATCTGAAAGGATCTGAAGTTCAATTAGGAAAAAATTGAATGTGAAAGAATCTAAAGTTCATTAAGGAAAAAATTAATCTGAAAGGATCTGAAATTCAATTAGGAAAAAAATAATCTGAAAAGAATCTGAAGTTCAATAAGGAAAAAACTGAATGTGAAAGGATCTGAAGGAAAAAAATAATCTGAAAGAAAAAAATATGAATCTGAAAAGATCTGAAATTCAATAAGGAAAAAAACTGAATCTGAAAGGATCTGAAGTTCAAAAAAGAAAAAATTAATCTGAAAGGATCTGAAATTCAATAAGGAAAAAATGAATCTGAAAAGATCTGAAATTCAATAAGGAAAAAATTAATCTGAAAGGATCTGAAGTTCAATTAGGAAAAAATTAATCTGAAAGAATCTGAAATTCATTAAGGAAAAATCTGAATGTGAAAGGATCTGAAGTTGAAATAGGAAAAAAATAATCAGAAAGGATCTGAAGTTCAATTAGGAAAAAAATAATCTGAAATTCATTAAGGAAAAATCTGAATCTGAAAGGATCTGAAGTTGAATAAGGAAAAAATTAATCAGAAAGGATCTGAAGTTCAATTAGGAAAAAATGAATGAGAAAGAATCTGAAGCTGAATAAGGAAAAAACTGAATCTGAAAGGATCTGAAGTTCAATTAGGAAAAAAATTAATCTGAAAGGATCTGAAGTTCATTAAGGAAAAAATCTGAAAGGATCTGAAGTTGAATTAGGAAAAAACTGAATCTGAAAGGACCTGAAGTTCAATAAGATAAAAACTGTATCAGAAAGGATCTGAATTTCAATTAGGAAAAAAATCTGAAAGGATCTGAAGTTGAATTAGGAAAAAACTGAATGTGAAAGAATCTGAAGTTGAATTAGGAAAAAACAGAATGTTAAAGGATCTGAAGTTGAATAAGGTTTAAGGTCTAAGCAGGTGCCAGAGGAAGGAGCCAACAGAGCATTCCCTCCCTGCCTCAGCTGCTGGGGACTGGCATGGAATCCCCACAATCAACAATTCCTGACCTTCTGAAACCACAGAAATGAGCCACAAGAACTTCCACCTCAGGGCAGTTCCCTCCCCTTTACCTTGGGGGTCAGCAGGGGGGGTTTGAAGCTGCTCCGTGGGCTCCGCTTCGGGTTTTTTCACCTGGATTGGATACCCACTCTTGTCCAACCAAGCCTTCAAGTTGTCAATGTACTCCCTTCCAAAGAGCATGGAATCATCGAAGTTTGGGAAGAGTGTTGGTGCTGGAGCCATCTCCTGAAGCCCCACAGCTTCCAGGATCTTCTCCTGCCTGAAAACAGATGCCAGGGCAAAGGTTTGTCCCAGCAGAGCCAGAGACTTCCGACACAGAGACACCGTGGTCTCAAAAGCACTGGCCATTTCTCTGGGGTTCCCAAACCCACTGGTTTTGATGCTCAGCTCGTAGGCATTGCAGGCCATGAGCAGAGGGGTGACCCCTTTGAGGAGCCTGTCCTGGAGCCTCATGATGTACTTATCAAAAGGTTTGATGACCTCAAAGAAGCAGTTCTTGGTCTTCACGGCCCCCTTGGCCAGGAGCATGTTTAAAAACTCGTTGTCCACCTTGGGGGTCTTGAGGGCAGCGTGTTGTAAGCTCTTGATGGTGAAGAAACAGTAATCTCTGTGCTCTGGCCTCAGGGAGCACTTGAAGGAAGCCAACATTTTGGCACAGGTCTCTGTCTCCAGCTGGAAGAGAGCGCCGAAGAGCCGCGAGAACTCGGCGTCGGTCTTGACGGAGTGGAACCCAGCCCACTTGATGATCTCCATGCCAAAGGTGGAAAAAATGTCTGATTTATCCACAAGGTCCAAGCTGAGGTTCCTCAGCACGTGGGCAGGTTTTGGGAGCCTCAGGATGGGTCTCTGGGCTGTCAGGGTTGGCCTCGGAGGCAGCTTCGGGACGGGCACCGGCCGCTGGTTGGCTCGGTCAGCACCTTCCAGGGGTTGCTCCGGTGGCTTTGGATCGAGGCCTGGCTGTGGTTTTTTCATGTCCCACTTCTTCAGGGGAGCTTTGATGTCTCCTTTGAACACTTTAGCTTTAACCACACCCCTCGTCAGCCTCTTGCCCCGCAGGACTCTCCCCCTGCCAAGGCCCCCCCTCCACATCGGGGCTCGGAACTCGCCGTCCCGGACCCCGAACTCCGCATCGTACTCCTGATTTTCCACATACTCTTCATCCAAGAGTCCTGGGGATCTGAAATCCCCCAAGATCTCTGAAGAGCTAAAATCAGGTTCATGTCCTCCACTGGTTGCTTCCCAAGAGTCAGGAGGACCATAATCCTGCTCCTCATAATCCCTCTCATGGGAAGTTGGGTGTCCGTACTCCCGGTCACGCGATCCCGGGCGACCATACTCCCTGTTCTGGGAAGGTGGGTGTCCATACTCCCTATTTTGGGAAGGTGGGTGCCCATACTCCCTGTTCTGGGAAGGTGGGTGCCCATACTCCCTATTTTGGGAAGGTGGGTGTCCATACTCCCTATTTTGGGAAGGTGGGTGCCCATACTCCCTGTTCTGGGAAGGTGGGTGCCCATACTCCCTGTTCTGGGAAGGTGGGTGTCCATACTCCCTATTTTGGGAAGGTGGGTGCCCGTATTCCCTATTTTGGGAAGGTGGGTGCCCGTATTCCCGGTTGAATTCCCGGTCCCGTGGCACGGGGTGGCCGTAGGGCTCATGGTAATAGTTGTCCTTGTGCAGGAAGGGGCTTGCAGGTCTGTAGGAAGGTCCTGGATAATCTTCCTGGGGGTCTTCAGCCCACTCCTCGTGGGGGTATCGGCCCTCGTCGTATCGTGGCCTCGGGATGGGCCTGGAGGGGGCTGGAAGGAGAAAATACACCAGTAATGTTGAGAACACCCCATTTAATGAGCATAATTAGAGGCTTAAAAGAGTCAAGATATCAAAGTGGCTGGAGAAAACACACATATCTGACTTCAGGATGGTCCTCTTTGGTTTCTCACCTACTTTGAGTAACTCAAGTTCTGCTACAAACCCCTTTTATTTTCCTCAGCAGAGGAAGAGGCTGATGTTGTGCTTCAAAATGGGGTTTCTCAGATGGAGAAACACCAAAAGCCTCAACTTTTTGTTTCACAGAGACACTGAGATTGGAAAAGACCTCCCAAAGCATCGAGTCCAACCTGTGGCTGATCCCCACCTTGGCACCCAGAGCAGAATTCCCAGGCTGAGGGAGGAATTCCACAGCTTCTGTTTTCTCCAAACTCATCCACAATTATCTAAAATAACACTGCAGAAATTCCCAATATTTCTGACTTTAAAATTACCCAAGATTCCTATTCCCTCATTCCAGTAGTTCATTGCAGAAAGCAAAGAATACTTGAAAAAATGAAGTCTGGAATATGCATATGAAGAATAGAAATAAATTATTTAATAGAAATCACCTCTTCAGGGCTCAGGGGACTTTAAAAATAACAAATCTCATCTTGAAACTCTCCTATCAATGTACATTCCTGTGAATGTGATCCAAGTTGATTTATAGCCATTTTATAGATGAAATTTAGAAGATAAAACCATTTGGAGATCACGTTTTGTGTCCCTTTACGAGGATGAACGTTCTGCCTTTGGCTTTTAATTCAAAACCAACAGGAAATAGAGACCCCCAAAGGCTTTCTATGCGCTGCTATATTTAATTAACTAATTAAGCATCAGTAGAATCCCACCCTGCGGGGATGCTCCCGGAGACCTCCCTGAAACCAGACCCACACCCTGAACAAGAATTCCTTTGTCTGCAATCCCTTTTTCCCCCCCGGGAATTCGCCCTCCACGCCGAACCGCTGCCCGTCGGTACAAGCAGACCGGGTGTGGAGGCACCGCCGCACGGCGGGCACAGCCGCTCACCTTTGAATCGCTCCTGCCCCGAGGCCTCCGGGCGGTACCGCTGGGCCCGCTCCTGCCCCGCGGCCCCGAACGTGTCGCGGGGGACGCGCCGCGAGGCCATTGTAGCCCTGCGGGGCCGCGGGCGGCGGGCACGGGCCTGCTCCGGGCCTGGGGGAGGCGCGGCCTCCGCGGGGCCCGCCCGCCACTCCGGAGGAGGAGCCGGGGAGGGAACGATGAGGGGCCCGAGAGGAGCCACCGCCCCCGGGTGGTGGAGCCGGACAGGGAACGGAGCGGGGCCACCGCCCCCGGGAGGAGGAGCCGGAGAGGGACTCGAGAGGAGCCACCGCCCTCAGGGAGGAGGAGCCGGAGAGGGAACGGAGTGGGGCCGAGAGGAGCCACCGCCCCCGGGAGGAGGAGACGGAGCGGGAACGGAGCGGAGCCACCGCCCTCAGGGAGGAGGAGCCGGAGAGGGAACGATGAGGAGCCTGAGCGGAGCCACCGCCCCCGGGAGGAGGAGCCGGAGAGGGAACCATGAGGGGCCTGAGTGGAGCCACCGCCCCCGAGAGGAGGAGCCGGAGCGGGGCTCGAGAGGAGCCACCGCCCTCAGGGAGGAGGAGCCGGAGAAGGAACGATGAGGAGCCTGAGCGGAGCCACCGCCCCCGAGATGAGGAGCCGGAGCGGGACCTGAGCGGAGCCACCGCCCTCAGGGAGGTGGAGCCGGAGAGGGAACGATGAGGGGACCGAGCAGAGCCACCGCCCCCCGGGAGGTGGAGCCGGAGCGGGACCTGAGCGGAGCCACCGCCCTCAGGGAGGAGGAGCCGGACAGGGAACGGTGAGGGGGAGCCATCGCCCCCGGGAGGAGGAGCCGGAGCGGGGACCGAGCGGAGCCACCGCCCTCAGGGAGGAGGAGCCGGACAGGGAACGGTGAGGGGGAGCCATCGCCCCCGGGAGGAGGAGCCGGAGCGGGGACCGAGCGGAGCCACCGCCCTCAGGGAGGAGGAGCCGGACAGGGAACGGTGAGGGGGAGCCATCGCCCCCGGGAGGAGGAGCCGGAGCGGGGACCGAGCGGAGCCACCGCCCTCAGGGAGGTGGAGCCGGAGAGGGAACGATGAGGGGCCTGAGCGGAGCCGCCGCCCCCGGGAGGAGGAGGAGGAGGAGCCGGAGCGGGGCCGGCCCGGCCCGCCCTCAGCGAGGCGGCCCCGCCTCACCATTAACCACCTACCTCTGGCCACGCCCACTCGCTGCTGGCCACGCCCCCTTACAGGTTATGACAGCCTTCCACTGACCACGCCCCCTCATTATTGGCCACGCCCCCTTCTTGATTGTTATTACTCCTTTCCAGTGGCCACGCCCCTTCTTCGACCCCTCAATCCCCTCCCCACTGACCACGCCCCTGCACTATTGGCCACGCCCCCTCATTACTGTAATTACTCCTCTTTCCAATGGCCACGCCCCCTTATTGACTGTTATTACTTTCCAGTGGCCACACCCCTCCGACCCCTCAATCCCCTCCCGCCGCTGACCACGCCCCTACACTATTGGCCACGCCCCTTATTGACCACGCCCCTCGCGCTTTGCCTTTATTGACCCAATTCTCCCTCCGATGGCCCCGCCCTTCATCCTGCTGGCCCCGCCCCTAATCTTGAGCTCGCCGTGTGGCCACGCCCCCTTCACTGACGTCATATTTCTGCCCGTATTTGGTCTCGCCCCTCTGTTCAAGCCACGCCCCCCCCCACCGCGCCTGCGCCGTGCGGAGCCGCCTCATCCCCTTGGGCGGTCGGTGCGGGCCCAGCACAGCGATCCTGTCGGGGCGGGCTCGGAGCGGTGCTGCCGGTAAGCGATGCGGTACCGCCGGTAAGCGGTGCGGGCGGGGCGGGAGCGACCCGGGGGCCTCCTCCGGCTGTCCCGGGGCGGCGGGACCGCGGCACTCACCGCCATGCGCGTACTGCGCGTGCGCGGCGCGGCCCCGCGCTCTTTCTCGCTCGCGTGGGCGCGAGTTTTGTCCTGCGCGCATGCGCGGAGTGGTGGGTGGAGGGGTCTCTACGGCGGCCGAGCTGGGCCGTTCCACCCTCGCCTTTTGTCCGGCGGGAGCGCAGGTGGGTCGTGAGGGGAGCGGCGGGTCGGGCCGTTCCCCCGGGTCTGTCGGGCCGTTCTCCCTGGTCTGTCGGGCCGTTCCCCCGGGTCGGTCCGGCTGTGACCCGGTCGGGCTGTACCCTCGGGTCTGTCGGGCCGTTACCCCGGGTCGGTCCGACTGTTCTCCCAGGTCCGGCTGTGACCCGGTCGGGCCGTGCCCCCGGGTCTGGCCGTGCCCCCGGGTCCGGCCGTGCCCCCGGGTCCGGCTGTGACCCTGTCGGGCCGTGCCCCCTGGTCTGTCGGGCCGTGCCCTCGGGTCGGTCGGTCCGGCTGTGACCCGATCGGGCCGTTCCCCCGGGTCGGTCCGGCCGTTCCCCCGGGTCGGTCCGGCCGTGCTCCCTTTCCGTTCCGTTCCCCCCTTTCCGTTCCGTTCCCCCCTTTCCGTTCCGTTCCCCCCTTTCCGTGCCGTTCCCCCCTTTCCGTGCCGTTCCCCCCTTTCCGTGCCGTTCCCCCCTTTCCGTGCCGTTCCCCCCTTTCCGTGCCGTTCCCCCCTTTCCGTTCCGTTCCCCCCTTTCCGTTCCGTGCCCGTTCCCCCGATCGGGCCGTGCCCCCAGGTCGGGCCATGAGGGGCCCGGAGCCGTGTGGGAGGGACCGGCCACGGTTCCCTCCTCGTCCCCATCCCACTCCTAAAATGCCTCCTCGTTTCTCTTCATCTCTGTATTTCCCCCCAATAAATAAATTTCAAACCCCCAGCCGTGCCTTTAAGGGTGTGTTTTTGGGTTTGTGTCCGGCCGGCGCTGGGAGGTTCCTCACCCAAACGCGATGTGTGTCCCAGCCCAGGCCCGAGGGGATCAGCGCCATGGGCTCCAAGCAGATCGCGCAGGAAACCTTCGATGAGGCCGTGCAGGAGAACATGGTCGAGTTCGAGATGGACCCGGAGGAGGCTGTGAGAGAAGCTGTGCAGCAGTTTGAGGCCCAAGGTACTCACTGTGCTCTGGGGGCACAGGTTTTCATCCACTGTGGTGAATTAAGAAAGAATCAAATCCAATAAATAGAACCAAATCTTGCCTTTTATCCAGCGCTGGGAACAAGGGGGGGTGACCCCACCAAGAGGCTTTGGTGGCTCCAGGTTCATATCCTGAGTTACAGCTGAAACCCCTCCCCAAAGTCAGGCAGATATTTGGGGTGACTGAACAGCTCCAAAGGGCTGCTCTGAGCTCTTCTCTTTCTTATCTCTGTATTCCCTTTTAACTAAAAAATGTTACAGCTTCAGGCCTCAAATCTAAAGAGGGTTTTGGTTTATTTCTCACAGCTCAGCCTCGAATCCAGAGTTTTTGGTTTATTTCTCACAGCTCAGCCCTGAATCCAAACAGAGTTTTTGGTTTATTTCTCACAGCTCAGCCTCGAATCTAAAGAGGGTATTTAGTTTATTTCTTCCAGCTCAGCCTTTAATCCAAACAGGGTTTTTGGTTTATTTCTCACAGCTCAGCCTGGAACCCAAACAGGTTTTTGGTTTATTTCTTACAGCTCAGCCTCAAATCCAAACAGGGTTTTTGGTTTATTTCTCACAGGTCAGCCTCAAACCCAAAAAGAGTTTTTAGTTTATTTCTTTCAGCTCAGCCTCGAATCCAAACAGAGTTTTGGTTTATTTCTTAGAGTTCAGCCTTTGATCCAAACAGGGTTTTTTTGGTTTATTTCTCACAGTTCAGCCTGGAATCTAAACAGGTTTTTGGTTTATTTCTTACAGCTCAGCCTCGAATCCAAACAAGGTTTTGGTTTATTTCTTTCAACTCAGCCTCGAATCCAAACAGGGTTTTTGGTTTATTTCTCACAGCTCAGCCTCGAACCCAAACAGGTTTTTGGTTTATTTCTCCAAGTCCCTCCTGCACCTCCAGCATTAAATTCCTCCCTGGCTGAAGCTCTGCCTGGTTCAGAGAACTGACAGACTTTGCTACAAGCTGAAATCAGAAATTAATATAAAATATAAAGTTAGCACAGGCCTGATTAAAAATTAGCAAAGATCATTATGATTTTATGGAGAAGGGATAAAATCCATTTTCTTGAGGGGTCCCTGAATCAAAGGGAAAGGAGCCTTTGGGAGGTGGGACAGGGATGCTGTTAATTAATGCTGAGCTGGTTTCATGGAGTAATTGAATGGGAAACTGAAACTGGAGGGTGACAATTAAACTCCTTTCTTGTAACCCCACTTTATTCCAGGATGGATTTCACCATTATAGTCAGAATTTATTTCACCATCTCTGGGCATTGATCTTTAAAAGTTCATCTCTGATTAAGTTGGCAGCTTTTAGCTATAAATAATAATATATAATAATAAATAATAAATAAATAATAATAAATAATAAATATAAATAATTTTTTTGCTTTTATTAGGCTGTAACTGATATTGATCCTGGTTTTCTTTCTCCTTTCAGGTGTGGACTTGAGCAACATTGTGAAAGCTGTGAGACAACCTGTCTCTGAGAATGGGCAGAGGGAAAAGCACCAAATCCTGCTGGTAGGAGCACAAATTGCTGTTGCCTCCTAAGAATTGAGATTATGTAATAATATAAATCAAAAATGATATAATAATATAAATCACAGACCAGGAATAATGGCCTGTGCCTTCCAGTTCTGCCTCTCTCCCATTTCTCTGGGAGCTCTTGAAGAATTTATTCTGCAAACAAGGGATGATATAAAAATTCCAAATGCTGCTTGATCTTTTTAAGGAAATATTTGTGTAAATGAGGCTGTGCCAGGTCAGGGTCGAGCTCAGGGAACGGGGAGGGTCAGACTGGACATCAGGAGGAATTTCCTCATGGGAAGGGTGGTCAGGGCTTGGAATGGGCTGCCCAGAGAGGGGGTGGATTCCCCATCCCTGGAGGTTTTTCAGCTGAGCTTGGCCGTGGCACTGAGTGCCATGATCTGGTAAAGGGACTGGAGTTGGCCCAAGGGTTGGACTTGATGATCTCAGAGGGCTTTTCCAACCCAATCCATTCTGTGATTCTATGGATGTGGCACTGAGGGAGAATCCACCACATCTTGATCCAACCCCACTGTGATCACCAGCCCAGGGCACTCCGTGTCCTGGGCTGGTGATCACAGTGGGGTTGGATCAAGGGTTGGACTTGCTGGTCTTGGAGGTCTTTTCCAACCCAACTGTGAAGAGCAACGAGGCTGGAGAAGGGACTGGAGGTGGCACTGAGTGTCCTCTGAAACACCTCCAGGCACAGAGAATCCACCAGGTCTTGATCCAACCCCAGTGGGATCACCAGCCCAGGGCACGGAGTGCCAGAGTGATCCCAGTGGGGTTGGATCAAGGGTTGGACTTGATGAGCTCAGAGGTCTCTTCCAAGCCAAGTGAGAAGAGAAGAGCAACGAGGCTGGAGAAGGGACTGGAGCACAAGTGCTGTGGGGAGAGGCTGAGGGAGCTGGGGGTGTTGAGCCTGGAGAAGAGGAGGCTCAGAGGTGACCTCAGCACTGTCTGGAACTGCCTGAAGGGAAGTTCTGGCCAGCTGGGGGTTGGTCTCTTCTCCCAGGCACTCAGCAATAGGACAAGGGGGGCTCAAGCTCTGCCAGGGGAAATTGAAGTTGGAGATCAGGTAGAAATTCTTTGCAGAGAGAGTGCTCAGGGATTGGAATGGGCTGCCCAGAGAGGGGGTGGATTCCCCATCCCTGGAGGTTTTTCAGCTGAGCTTGGCCGTGGCACTGAGTGCCATGATCTGGTAAAGGGACTGGAGTTGGACCAAGGGTTGGACTTGAGGATCTCAGAGGGCTTTTCCAACCCAGCTGATTCTATAATTCTCAGCCTCTCCCCACAGCACTTGTGCTCCAGTCCCTTCTCCAGCCTCCAATGTGCTGGTTGGACCCAGTTCACCCCCTGCTGGTCACTCTGGTGCCCAGTGATGGTGTGACAGTGGTGGCAGAAGCACAGAGAACTCTCTCTGTTCCTCCAGGTGTTCTTTGCCCAAAGCCAAAATGCTGCTCCTCACCACAACCATTCCTTCCATCCATCCACCTGAATTTCAAACTGAAGAGTGTTATTAAGTAAACAAACCTGCCTGTCTGTGGGGTTGACAGTGAGTTTGTGGATTCCCTAATGACTGAGGTAATTAAGAGATTGATGTGGAGCAGTTCAGAGTGTGCCCTGGAAGGAAAGCAATTTGGAGTCACCCTGGAGGAGCAGAGAGGGAAGGTGGGACACCTTGAGCCAGTAGAATGTTTGGTGAGCTGACTAACCAGTGGCATGTTGGGTACAAGAGGAGATAAAAGGTGAAGCTGTAACTAGAAATAAAGTTCTAACCCTTTTGATGTTGCTGTGCCTGATCCTCTTCTAACCATCCTTAACTCACCATGGTGACCCCCCCCAGTAATGGATGAGGGAATTGATCTTGAACAGTTCAAGGTGTATCTTGGAAAGAGGAGCAATTTGGAGTCACCCTTGAGGAGTAGAGAGGGAAGGTGGGACACCTTGAGGCAGTAGAATGTTCCCATGGTGGACTAACCCATGGTGTGATGGCATGTTGGGTACAAGAGAAGATAAAAGGTGAAGCTGTAACCAAAAATCAAGTTCTAAGCTCTTTGTTCAGCCCTTCAGATGTTGCTGTGCCTGATCCTCTTCTGACCCTCATTAACTCACCCCTACAATGGTGACCCCCCCAGTAATGGATGAGGGAATTGATCTTGAACAGTTCAAGGTGGAAAGAGGAGCAGTTTGGAATCACCCTTGAGGAGCAGGAGCCACCTGTAGAAAGTGGAACACCTTGAGCCAGTAGAAAGTTGCCATGGTGAACTGACTAACCAGTGGTGTGTTGGGCACAAGAGGAGATAAAAGGTGAAGCTGTAACTAAAGTTCTAACCCTTCTGATGTTGCTTTGCCTGATCCTCTTCTGACCATCATTAACTCACCATGGTGACCCCCCCAGTAATGGATGAGGGAATTGATCTTGAACAGTTCAAGGTGGAAAGAGGAGCAGTTTGGAGTCACCCTTGAGGAGCAGAGAGGGAAGGTGGGACACCTTGAGCCAGTAGAATGTTCCCATGGTGAGCTGAGTAACCAATGGCATGTTGGGCACAAGAGGAGATAAAAGGTGAAGCTGTAACTAAAGTTCTAACCCTTCTGATGTTGCTTTGCCTGATCCTCTTCTGACCATCATTAACTCACCATGGTGACCCCCCCAGTAATGGATGAGGGAATTGATCTTGAACAGTTCAAGGTGGAAAGAGGAGCAGTTTGGAGTCACCCTTGAGGAGCAGAGAGGGAAGGTGGGACACCTTGAGCCAGTAGAATGTTCCCATGGTGAGCTGAGTAACCAATGGCATGGTGGGCACAAGAGGAGATAAAAGGTGAAGCTGGAACTAAAGTTCTAACCCTTCTGCTGTTGCTGTGCCTGATCCTCTTCCTGCCCTCCTTAACTCACCCCCTCACCCCTACCCCCGTGTGCCACACTAACCCCGGTGTCTCCCCAGACCCTGGATGCCCTCGGGAAGGCCGTGGCGGCCGCAGCGCTGCCGGAGCTGCCGCAGCTTCTCACCGATTTCACGGCGCAGTGCCGGGAGCAGCTGGCGTTCCGCGCCCTGGCCGGGCACAACGGCGCCTACCCCGTGGTGTTCTCCGCCTGCCAGCTGGCATCGGGAGACAGGCACTTACTGCTGCAGGCCCTGGGCGCTCTGTGTGCCCTGCTGGACGGGCAGCCGGACCTGCTGGACGCGGCGGGGCGGGAGCTGCTGCTGCGCAGCCTGCGGGAGCGGCGCGAGGACGCCGAGGTGACGCTGGCGGCCGTTCGGTGCGTGCGCCGCGCCTGCCTCAAGCACGAGCGCAACCGGCAGGACTTCGTGCGGGGAGGGGTCCTGCCCCTCCTCACCGGGGCCATCGCGCGGCACCGCGGCGGCGCCGACGTGGTGAGGGCGGCGGCCGTGGCGCTGCGAGTCATGACCTTCGACGACGACATCCGCGTGCCCTTCGGCCACGCCCACGACCACGCCAAGATGATCGTGCTGGAGAACGACGGGCTGAGGGTGCTCATCGAGGCTGCCAAAGGTAAACTGGACCCCCTTCTGTAGCTCACTGGGGGTGTGGGCACAGCAGGGGGCACAGCCGCTCTCAGGCACGTGGTTTGAGTCTTGGAGATGGTCCTATGGAGAGGTGGACTCTGATCCTTGAGGGTCCCTTATTCTGGGGCTGAGGGTGCTCATCGAGGCTGCCAAAGGTAAAATGGACCCCCTTCGGTGGCTTCTGGGCATTGGGGTGACACTCTCAGGCACGTGGTTTGGCTCTTGGAGATGGTCCTGTGGAGAGGTGGACTCTGATTTGGTTCTTGGAGATGGTCCTGTGTAGTGTTGGACTCTGATTTGGCTCTTGGAGATGGTCCTGTGGAGAGGTGGACTCTGATCCTTGAGAGTCCTTTCCATCTCTGCATATTCTGGGGCTGAGGGTGCTCATCGAGGCTGCCAAAGGTAAACTGGACCCCCTTCTGTGGCTTCTGGGCATTGAGATTACACTCTCAGGCACGTGGTTTGGCTCTTGGAGATGGTCCTGTGGAGAGTTGGACTCTGTTTTGGCTCTTGGAGATGGTCCTGTGGAGAGTTGGACTCTGTTTTGGCTCTTGGAGATGGTCCTGTGGAGAGTTGGACTCTGATCCAACTGCATATTCTGCTGTTGGGATGATGCTCCCAGGCACGTCTTGGAGTGGTCCTGTGCAGAGTTGGACTCTGATCCTTGAGGTCCTTTCCAACTCTGCATCTTCTGGGGCTGAGGGTGCTCATCGAGGCTGCCAAAGGTAAAATGAAGCCCCTTCTGTGGCTAACTGGGGGTCTGGGCACAGCAGTGGGCACAGCAGTGGGCATAGCGGGGGGCACAGCACCCAAGGGGTGTTGGGATGATGCTCTCAGGCACACGGTGTGAGTCCTGGAGATGGTCCTGTGCAGAGGTGGACTCTGATCCCTGAGGTCCTTTCCAACTCTGCATATCCTGGGGAGTTTTTATTGGCTTTCTGCCTTCACGGGCTGCCAAGCAACTCTGTGTAGTGATCATTCCCTGCATCATTAATGCCTGGAGATAACCTGCTCCCCTCTTTGTTCCTTGTGATTCCTTCTCTCAAAGCCATCTTGTTTCATCTCGAAGCTCCTCAGGGATGATTCAGAGATTTGCCACTGCAATGGTGTTTAATTCTCTTCAGGAAATGTGCCCCAGGAGAGAGAAACAAGTGCCCCCTCTGTGCTGTGATAACCTCTGGAGCAGCCACGTTATCACAGCTCTTTGTCACTGTGTTTAGGAAGTATTTTACAGCCCAGTGCAGGTTTATGGGCATGTTATCCCTGCTGAGGTGCTTCTTGCCAAGCAAAGATCTTCTGCCTTTGTCTAGAAATATAGTGAGAAAGAGTGTAGAAATGTAGTGAGAAAATGTGTAGAAATACAGTGAGAAAAGTGTGTAGAAATACAGTGAGAAAGAGTGTAGAAATACAGTGAGAAAAGAGTGTAGAAATACAGTGAGAAAAGAGTGTAGAAATACAGTGAGAAAAGAGTGTAGAAATACAGTGAGAAAAGAGTGTAGAAATACAGTGAGAAAATGTGTAGAAATACAGTGAGAAAAGAGTGTAGAAATACAGTGAGAAAAGTGTGTAGAAATACAGTGAGAAAAGTGTGTAGAAATACAGTGAGAAAAGTGTGTAGAAATACAGTGAGAAAAGTGTGTAGAAATACAGTGAGAAAAGTGTGTAGAAATACAGTGAGAAAGAGTGTAGAAACACAGAGAGAAAGTGTCTGGAAACACAGAGAGAAAGTGTCTGGAAACACAGAGAGAAAGTGTCTGGAAACACAGAGAGAAAGTGTCTAGAAACACAGAGAGAAACTGTCTAGAAACACAGAGAGAAACTGTCTAGAAACACAGAGAGAGACTGTCTAGAAACACAGAGAGAGACTGTCTAGAAACACAGAGAGAAACTGTCTAGAAACACAGAGAGAGACTGTCTAGAAACAGAAACTGTCTAGAAACACAGAGAGGAAACTGTCTAGAAACACAGAAACTGTCTAGAAACACAGAGAGAGACTGTCTAGAAACACAGAGAGAGACTGTCTAGAAACAGAAACTGTCTAGAAACACAGAGAGGAAACTGTCTAGAAACACAGAGAGAAACTGTCTAGAAACACAGAGAGGAAACTGTCTAGAAACACAGAGAGAAACTGTCTAGAAACACAGAGAGAAACTGTCTAGAAACAGAAACTGTCTAGAAACACAGAGAGGAAACTGTCTAGAAACACAGAGAGAAACTGTCTAGAAACACAGAGAGGAAACTGTCTAGAAACACAGAGAGAGACTGTCTAGACACACAGAAACTGTCTAGACACACAGAGAGAAACTGTCTAGACACACAGAGAGAAACTGTCTAGAAACACAGAGAGAAACTGTCTAGAAACACAGAGAGGAAACTGTCTAGAAACACAGAGAGAGACTGTCTAGACACACAGAAACTGTCTAGACACACAGAGAGAAACTGTCTAGACACACAGAGAGAAACTGTCTAGAAACACAGAGAGAAACTGTCTAGAAACACAGAGAGAAAGTGTCTAGAAACACAGAAAGTGTCTGGAAACACAGAGAGAAAGTGTCATCTCTTATTATAATATATAAAGAGAAATCCCCTGTTCCATGTTTTTCTAATGAAGCAAAGCAGACCCTCCCAGTTCCCTGCTCATGGTTCCTCCCTCCACCCTCTCTCCTCTGCAGCATTCACTGACAACTCAGCTGTGCTCAGCGAGCTCTGTGCCACCCTCTCTCGCCTCTCTGTCAGGAATGAGTTCTGTCAAGAGATCGTGGACCTTGGGGGCTTGAATCTCATGGTGACCCTCCTGGCTGACTGCATTGACCACCCAGTGAGTGATGGGGAGCCTGTGGGGGGTGATGAGGGTGATGGGGGTGATGGTGATGATGAGGGTGATGGGGGTGGTGATGGGGGTGATGGGGGTGGTGATGAGGGTGATGGGGGTGATGATGGGGGTGATGAGGGTGATGGGGGTGATGATGGGGGTGATGATGAGGGTGATGGGGGTGATGAGGGTGATGAGGGTGATGAGAGTGATGGGGATGATGGGGGTAATGGGGATGATGGGGGTGATGATGAGGGTGATGAGGGTAATGGGGATGATGGGGGTGATGATGGGGGTGATGAGGGTAATGGGGATGATGGGGGTGATGATGGGGGTGATGAGGGTGATGGGGGTGATGAGGGTGATGGGGGTGATGGAGGTAATGGGGGTGATGATGGGGGTGATGATGGGGGTGATGATGGGGGTAATGGGGATGATGGGGGTGATGATGGGGGTGATGAGGGTGATGGGGGTGATGATGGGGGTGATGAGGGTGATGGGGGTGATGAGGGTGATGGGGGTGATGAGGGTGATGGGGGTGATGGAGGTAATGGGGGTGATGGAGGTAATGGGGGTGATGATGGGGGTGATGATGAGGGTAATGGGGGTGATGGGGGTGTGGGTGGGATGTGCTCCTCATTCCAGAGAGTGGGACTCATTTTAATGAAGGAGCCTTAAACTGTGCAACATTTTAGCTGCAATTAGAGTTGAAACCCAACCTCGGCTCCCTGTTTCCACATGATGAGGTTACTTGTGCTTTGCAGGGGAGAATTGTGAGCCCCTTGCTCGTAGTTATTGCTCTGTCCAAGCAGCTCTGCTTGCTCCAGCAAAGCTGAGTGTCTGGTTTTAACTAGAAGAGATTCATGAGGATTTTTGGATGTTCCAATCCCAGAGGTTGATGTTGGATCCTTTAACCTTTTTGAAAACCTCTGCCAGACCAAAGTTCCAGTGGCTGAGAGTGGCGTTGCTCCTCGTAGGTGGTGATTGCAGCAGTTTGCTGGGGGGATGTTCTGACTTGCTTTCAGAAGTCTCAGCCTCCCTCTGCTGGGTTCAAACTGGTTTTTCTTGCTGGGACAGGACGTGGTGAAGCAGGTGCTCAGTGCCATCCGAGCCGTGGCCGGGAATGACGACGTCAAGGACGCCATCGTTGATGCCGGAGGAACCGACCTGATCGTGCTCGCCATCAGCCACCACCTGGGCAACCCTCAGGTGCCACCTGCATGGCTGGGCACTGCACGGGAGGGGAAGGGGAAGGGGAGGGGAATGGGAAGGGGAGGGGAATGAGGAGGGGAATGAGAAGGGGAAGGGGATGGGGAAGGGGAAGGGAAATGAGAAGGGGAACAGGAAGGGGAAGGGAAATGAGAAGGGGAAGGGGAAAGGGAAGGGGAAGGGAAATGAGAAGGGGAACAGGAAGGGGAAGGGAAATGAGAAGGGGAAGGGGAAGGGGAATGAGAAGGGGAAGGGGAAGGGGAATGAGAAGGGGAAGGGGAATGAGAAGGGGAAGGGGAATGAGAATGAGAGGGGGAAGGGGAATGAGAATGAGAAGGGGAATGAGAAGGGGAAGGGGAATGAGAAGGGGAAGGGGAATGAGAAGGGGAATGAGAAGGGGAAGGGGAATGAGAAGGGGAAGGGGAATGAGAAGGGGAAGGGGAATGAGAAGGGGAAGGGGAATGAGAAGGGGAAGGGGAATGAGAAGGGGAAGGGGAATGAGAAGGGGAAGGGGAATGAGAAGGGGAAGGGGAATGAGAAGGGGAAGGGGAATGAGAAGGGGAAGGGGAATGAGAAGGGGAAGGGGAATGAGAAGGGGAAGGGGAATGAGAAGGGGAAGGGGAAGGGAAATGGGAAGGGGAGTAGGAAGGGGAAGGGGAATGGGAAGGGGAAGGGGAAGGGGAACGGGAATAGGAATGGGAGTGGGAAGGGGAACGGGAACGGGATGGGAAGGGGAAGGGGAATGGGAGTGGGAAGGGGAAGGGAAATGAGAAGGGGAAGGGGAATGGGAGTGGGAAGGGGAACAGGAAGGGGAAGGGGAATGGAAATGGGAAAGGGGAATAGGAAGGGGAAGGGAGCTCCACTTTGGGCTGCATGATGCGTGTTTGCAGCTGAGCAAGGAACATCCTCTGGTGAGAGCCAGTGTTTGTGGGAATGTGAAGGTCTGTCCACTGTGTATTGGGGTTTTTTCTTGTTCCTGGATTAGATGGGTAGTGGGTACAGTGTTTTGTGTAAAGCAGAGTCACTGAGGGTGGAATTAAGGTTGGAACAGGCTCCCCAGGGAAGCAGGCACAGCCCCAAGGCTGCCAGAGCTCCAGGAGTGTTTGGATGATCCTCTCAGGGACTCCTGGGGATGGGCCTGTACAGTGCTGAGGATTGGGCTGGATGATCTTTGTGGGTCCCTTCCAACACAGTCTGTGATTCTGGAAAATCCTTCCAAGATCCCCAAGTCCAACCTTCAGCCTGGTTTACCCACCAAAGGGAACTTCAAAAAACTCAACTCCATTAAAAACCACCACCCAAAGAAACAAAGACCACTTTGCTTGTCCTCCAAGCTGTCTCTTCAGCCAGGTGAGTGCCCTGCCCTGTGCCTTGCAGATCTGTGAGCAGGGCTGTGCTGCCCTGTGCATGTTGGCCCTTCGCAAGCCCGAGAACTGCAGCATCATCATGGAGGGTGGTGGGGCCTTGGCAGCTCTGCAGGCCATGAAGGCTCATCCCAGAGAGGTGGCTGTCCAGGTATGTGCCAAACTGATGCTGTGAATGACCCTTCCCCCCAGAACAGGACTCTGAGCCACGTTAGTGCAGGGTAAGATAAAAAGTAAAGGTCCTTTAATAACACAGGCCCTACAGCCCACAGGAATACAGGATGACATCCATGTGTCCCAGTTCTTGTTTCCATGGCTTTTATAATAAGATCCTTTACACATTTCTCAGTCCAGCCCCAGTCCCACCTCTGGTCCAACCCCTGGAATTGGGTCTGGGATCATCAAGACCCTCTGTCTTCATCAGCTCTTCTTCCTCAGGCACACAAAGGTCTCTTGGAGTTCATCCAGTTCTGGCTTTTGGGTCACTCTGACCTGTGTTTGTGTTTCATTCTGTGGGCCTTCTGATATCCTTCAGCTCTACCTTGGAAAGGAGTCTGAACAGGATTAATTAACTAAAGGAATTTGAGCTCCCTGTTCTGGGACAGGGGTAGTGATAGAAAGGCATTAAACTGTTAGAAATATTAACCCTCTAAAAATCTACAACTCCTGTGTTCCTAAAACCTACAAAATGTGAAAATCAGAACAAAAACCCCTTTGGCATCAGACTGGATATTGTCTGAGACTGGATGATGTTTGAGATTTGCTGTTGTTTGAGATTTGCTGGTGTTTGAGATTTGCTGGTGTTTGAGATTTGCTGGTGTTTGAGACTGGCTGGTGTTTAAGACTGGCTGGTGTTTGAGATTGAGATTGGATGATGTTTAAGATTTGCTGGTGTTTGAGACTGGCTGATGTCTGAGACTGGCTGATGTCTGAGACTGGCTGATGTCTGAGACTGGCTGATGTCTGAGACTGGCTGATGTCTGAGACTGGCTGATGTCTGAGACTGGCTGATGTCTGAGACTGGCTGATGTCTGAGACTGGCTGATGTCTGAGACTGGCTGATGTTTTAGATTGGTTGGAGTTTAAGATTTGCTATTTAAGATTTGCTGGTGTTTGGGACTGGCTGGTGTTTGGGACTGGCTGGTGTTTGAGACTGGTTGGTGTTCAAGATTGGCTGATGTTTGAGACTGGCTGATGTTTGAGACTGGCTGATGTTTGAGACTGGCTGATGTTTGAGACTGGCTGATGTCTGAGATTGGATGATGTCTGAGACTGGCTGATGTCTGAGACTGGCTGATGTCTGAGACTGGCTGATGTCTGAGACTGGCTGATGTCTGAGACTGGCTGATGTCTGAGACTGGCTGATGTCTGAGATTGGATGATGTCTGAGACTGGATGATGTCTGAGATTGGATGATGTCTGAGACTGGCTGGTGTCCTGACCAAACCAGGAGCTCTGGTTGTATAAACCCCACCAGGAAACACCTTCCATACCTTTGTCCGCGGATTTTATTATCCCAGGAAACAACTTGTTGCTGTCTGCAGCATCTCAGTTTGGTTTCCTAGGAAGGATTCCTCAGCTGGAGGCAGAGCCTGCAGGGCTGGTGTTGCCCTGCAGGAGGCTCTGACCTCCCTCCCTGCCCTCTCTCCCCAGAAACAGGCCTGCATGCTGATCCGGAACCTGGTGTCCCGCAGCAGGGACCTGTCCCGGCCCATCCTGGAGATGGGAGCTGAGAACCTCATCACCGAGGCTCGTGCTGCCCACAGGGACTGCGACGACGTGGCCAAGGCTGCCCTCAGGGATCTGGGCTGCAAGGTGGAGCTCAGGGAGCTGTGGACAGGCCAGAAGGGGAGCCTGGCTCAGTGAACCCTCCCCGAGGCGTCTCTACTTGGAGTCTGGAATGGAAAGACCAAGTGGAATGGATTCATCTGCACTGACAGCCAGCTGGAAGATCTGAAACAAATGCCTGGCTTGGGAAGCTGCAGGGAACTTTGGACTGGCTTTGTGCATTCCCAGCCTGCCAAGCAACTCTGTGTAGTGATCATTCCCTGGATCATCTAATGCCTGGAGATGATCTGCTCCCCTCCTTGCCATGCTCCTGGTGTGCAGAACGGGGCTGCTCCCACGTGCTCTGCTTTGTGCAGTGATGCCATGAATGACCCTTCCCCCCAGAACAGGACTTGGAGCCACGTTAGTGCAGGGTAAGATAAAAAGTAAAGGTCCTTTAATAACACAGGCCCTACAGCCCACAGGAATACAGGATGACATCCATGTGCCCCAGTTCTTGTTTCCATGGCTTTTATAATCAGATCCTTCCAATCATTGCTTTACACATTTCTCAGTCCAGCCCCAGTCCCACCCCTGGTCCAACCCCTTGGAATTGGGTCTGGGGTCGTCAAGACCCTCTGTCTTCATCAACTCTTCTTCCTCAGGCACACAAAGGTCTTTTGGAGTTCATCCAGTTCTGGCTTTTGGGTCACTCTGACCTGTGTTTGTGTTTCATTCTGTGGGCCTTCTGATATCCTTCAGCTCTACCTTGGAAAGGAGTCTGAACAAGATTAATTAACTAAAGGAATCTGAGCTGTTCTGGGACAGGGGTAGTGATAGAAAGGCATTAAACTGTTAGAAATATTAACCCTCTAAAATCCACAACTACTGTGTTCCTAAAATCTACAAAATGTGAAAATCAGAACAAAAACCCCTTTGGCATCACAGTGAGAGCCAAAGGGGCTCATTTCTGATCAGAATTTGTGGCTGCTGGTCCCCATTTGTCCCTCACAGCTGGTCACGGGATGGATGAGGAGGAATCTTGTCATTTGTGAACGTGCTCTGTCCTGTTCTCCTGTTATTTTACTGCTGACCATAGTCTGTGTTGCTGCTTTGTTTGGGATTTTCAGCCAACTTAACATTTTCAACAAAAGCAAAGGAAGGATTTGGGATAAAACAACCCAGAGGAACATTGTGGTGTTGCCATTGATGTCCAGGAGGAAGGTTCATGCAGGTCAGAGGGATAAGTGGGGAAGCAGAAAGCCCTGGGCAGCCCAGGCTTTGTCATCTCTTGGCAGGGCAGCACTTCCCTGAATCCTGGAATGCCCTGGAGTGGGGGAAAGAACCTCATGGATTAAGGAAAACTGTGGATCAGGGGGCAAAACAGACCCCAGAAAGGCTCTGAAGTCTCAGCTAAAGGCTTCTGTTTTGCTGGGCTGTGTTCCCAGCCTTGCTCTGGTGCTGAGCCCTCCTCCTGAACTGCTGCTGTTGTGTGTGAGTGGATGTTTTTAATGTGCTGCTCTCTGTAGAAATGTTGACCCCATAAAACATACAAATGTCCGAGGGTGGTTGGCTCTTCCTGGAGCCTTTTGGAGGCAGGAAAAGAAAGAAAGGTGGTGGAAATGCCTCTGGGCTGAGTTTGTAAGTAAAACCTCCTGAGCTGTCTGTGCTGGCAGAGAGCAAAGATCAGTGTGTTCTTCTGAGGTGTTTGGGGGAGGAGAGGTTGGAAAACCCTTGGGGGGGTTTGTGCTCTGACCTGGGCAAGACCCTCGGGTGAACGTGCCCCTTTTCTTCAGGGCAGAGTGGGCACAGAGAGATGATGAAGAGACCCCTGAGCTCCCAAGTTTGGGTGTTCAGGGGAGGCTGATGGCTCTGGGAACACCCGGGGCTCCTGCTGGGCGGGCTGAAAAGCAGCCCCGAGGCCGTGGGAGGATCCAGCGGGGCGTTCCCTCCCTCGCAGGGTTTACTTTCCTTCCCCGTTAACCGGGTCCTGGTGTAAACTGGGCTCGTTTCTACGGCGCCTCGGGTTTAATTCCCCGCGCCCTGCAGGGCACCGGGCCGGGCTGCAGGAGAGCGAGACACGGGGCGGGATCCCCGGGCGGGATCCTCGGTGTCCCCGGGCGGTCTGTCCAGGCTGTCCCGGTCTCTCCCGGTCCCTCTAGGCTGTCCCGGTGTCCCCGGGCAGTGTCTCCCGGTCTCTCCAACCTGTCCCAGTCTCGCCGCTCTCCCCGGGCAGTCTCTCCAGTCCCCAGGTGGTCTCTCCAGGCTTTCCCGGTCTCTCCCGTGTCACCGGGCGGTCTCTCCGGTCACTCCCGGTCTCTCCGCTATCCCCGGGCTGTCTCTCCGATCTCTCCAGGCTCTCCCGGTCTCTCCCTGTCCCTCTAGGCTGTCCCGGTGTCCCCGGGCAGTGTCTCCCGGTCTCTCCGCTATCCCCGGGCTGTCTCCGATCTCTCCAGGCTGTCCCGGTCTCTCCCGGTCCCTCTAGGCTGTCCCGGTGTCCCCGGGCAGCGTCTCCCGGTCTCTCCAACCTGTCCCAGTCTCGTCGCTATCCCCGGGCAGTCTCTCCAGGCTATTCCGGTGTCCCCAGGCAGTCTCTCCGGTCTCTCCGCTCTCCCCGGGCAGTCTCTCCTATCTCTCCAGGCTGTCCCGATCTCTCCAGGCTGTCTCGGTCTCTCCGTCGTCCCTGGGCAGTCTCTCTGATCCCTCCAGGCTCTCCCGGTCTCTCCCGGTCCCTCTAGGCTATCCCGGTGTCCCCGGGCAGCGTCTCCCGGTCTCTCCAACGTGTACCAGTCTCGTCGCTATCCCCGGGCAGTCTCTCCAGGCTGTCCCGGTCTCTCCGGTGTCCCCGGGCGGTCCCTCCAGGCTGTCCCGGTCTCTCCCGTGTCCCCAGGAAGTGTCTCCGGTCTCTCCATGCTGTCCTGGAATCCGGTATACCCGGGCGGTCCCTCCAGGCTGTCCCGGTCTCTCTGCTATCCCCGGGCAGTCTCTCCGGTCCCTCCAGGCTGTCCCGGTCTCTCCGATGTCCCCGGGCTGTCCCGGTCCCTCCAGCCTGTCCCGGTCTCTCCGCTGTCCCCGGGCTGTCCCGGTCCCTCCAGCCTGTCCCGGTCTCTCCGATGTCCCCGGGCTGTCCCGGTCCCTCCAGCCTGTCCCGGTCTCTCCGCTGTCCCCGGTCTGTCCCGGTCCCTCCAGGCTGTCCCGGTCTCTCCGATGTCCCCGGGCTGTCCCGGTCCCTCCAGCCTGTCCCGGTCTCTCCGCTGTCCCCGGTCTGTCCCGGTCCCTCCAGGCTGTCCCGGTCTCTCCGATGTCCCCGGGCTGTCCCGGTCCCTCCAGCCTGTCCCGGTCCCTCCAGCCTGTCCCGGTCTCTCCGATGTCCCCGGGCTGTCCCGGTCCCTCCAGCCTGTCCCGGTCCCTCCAGCCTGTCCCGGTCCCTCCAGCCTGTCCCGGTCTCTCCGCTGTCCCCGGTCTGTCCCGGTCCCTCCAGCCTGTCCGGTCTCTCCGGTGTCCTCGGGCTGTCTCTCCCCGTTGGCCCCGCCCTCTCCCTCCATCCCCGCCCCTTCTCGCCTCCCATTGGCTATCACCCTTGTCAGTCCGCGGCCGCTCAGCCACTGGGCGCTCGTGGTCCCGCCCCGCTGCGCGGCGATTGGCTGTGCGGCGCGGCAGGCCCCGCCCCCGTGCGCAGCGGGCCGGGCCGTGCTGGCGGCGGGGCCGGGGCCGAGGCGGGTGCGGAGCGGAGCGGACCCGGTGAGTGAGGGCGGAGGGGCCGCGACCGGGACCGACCGACCGGCCCGGGGGGACCTGACACTGCCCTGGGGCTGCCCGCCCACCCAGCGCCCGGGTCTCGCGCCCCAGGCCCGCGCCGCGGCGGGAGGCAGCGGTGACATTGGCGCGGCCTCCCGCGGGGTCACCCCTCGCTGGCCCGGCCCGACCCAGCCCAGCCCAACCCGGCCCGCAGTGCCGCGGCTGCTCCGCTCGGCTCCGCTCCGCCCGGGGCTTGGGGCAGCGACTGGAGCCGCGCCGGGCCGGCCCCGCTGCGGGAGAGCGGCCTTAGCCGAGCCCGGCCCGGCTGCGGCCCCCGCGGGAGGCCCGGCCGGGTGCGCTGCTTGTCCTGCCTTGCCCTGCTCTGCCCTGTCCTGCCTTGCCCTGCTCTGCCCTGCCTTGCTCTGCCCTGCCTTGCCCTGCCCTGCCTTGCCCTGCCCTGCCCTGCCCTGCCCTGCTTTGCCTTGCCCTGCCCTGCCCTGCTTTGCCTTGCCCTGCCCTGCCCTGCTTTGCCTTGCCCTGCCCTGCCCTGCCCTGCCCTGCCCTGCTTTGCCTTGCCCTGCCCTGCCCTGCCCTGCTTTGCCTTGCCCTGCCCTGCCCTGCCCTGCCCTGCCCTGCTTTGCCTTGCCCTGCCCTGCCTTGCCTTGCCTTGCCCTGCCTTGCCTTCCCTTATCTTGCCCTGCCCTGCCCTGCCCTGCCCTGCCTTGCCCTGCCTTGCCCTGCCCTGCCTTGCCCTGCCCTGCCTTGCCCTGCCCTGCCTTGCTCTGCCCTGCCCTGCCTTGCTCTGCCCTGCCCTGCCTTGCCCTGCCCTGCCCTGCCTTGCCCTGCCTTGCCTGCCCTGCCTTGCCTGCCCTGCCTTGCCCTGCCCTGCCTTGCCTTGCCTTGCTCCCCTTCTCTCCCTCCCTGTCTGCCTTCCCAGCCCTGCATTCCCTCCCTGCTTTCCCAGCCCTCTTTGCCCTGCTGGTCACCTTGCCAGCCCACCCTCTGCCCTGCCACCCTGTCCTGCCACCCACCCTCTGCCCTGCCACCCTGTCCTGCCGCCCACCCTCTGCCCTGCCATCCTGTCCTGCTGCCTCCAGCCCTGCCACTCTGTCTGCTGCCCACCCTCTGCCCTGCCACCCTGTCCTTCTGCCTCCAGCCCTGCCATCCTGTCCTGCTGCCCACCCTCTGCACTGCCACCCTGTCCTGCTGCCTCCAGCCCTGCCATCCTGTCCTGCTGCCTCCAGCCCTGCCACCCTGTCCTGCCACCTACCCTCTGCCCTGCCACCCTGTCCTTCTGCCCACCCTCTGCCCTGCCACCCTGTCCTGCTGCCCACCCTCTGCCCTGCCACCCTGTCCTTCTGCCCACCCTCTGCCCTGCCACCCTGTCCTGCTGCCTCCAGCCCTGCCACCCTGTCCTGCTGCCCACCCTCTGCCCTGCCACCCTGTCCTTCTGCCCACCCTCTGCCCTGCCACCCTGTCCTGCTGCCTCCAGCCCTGCCACCCTGTCCTGCTGCCCACCCTCTGCCCTGCCACCCTGTCCTGCTGCCCACCCTCTGCCCTGCCACCCTGTCCTGCTGCCCACCCTCTGCCCTGCCACCCTGTCCCCGCTCTCGGGTGTGAAGTGTTGGTGTCTGTGTCGAGCTTTCAGGCTCCTCTTCCCTTCCAAACCTCCCGCCCAGAGCCGGGCTCAGTCTCCCGCCCAAAGCCAGGCTCAGCCAGGCTCAGTCTCCCACCCAAAGCCAGGCTCAGCCAGGCTCAGTCTCCCACCCAAAGCCAAGCTCAGCCAGGCTCAGCCTCCCACCCAGAGCCAGGCTCAGTCTTCTGCCCAAAGCCGGGCTCAGCCAGGCTCAGCCTCCCACGCAAAGCCGAGCTCAGCCTCTCACCCAAAGCCAGGCTCAGCCTCTCACCCAAAGCCGGGCTCAGCCTCCCACCCAAAGCCGGGCTCAGCCTCCCACCCAAAGCCGGGCTCAGCCTCTCACCCAAAGCCGGGCTCAGCCTCCCACCCAAAGCCGGGCTCAGCCTCCCACCCAAAGCCGGACTCAGCCTCCCACCCAAAGCCGGGCTCAGCCTCCCACCCAAAGCCGGGCTCAGCCTCCCACCCAAAGCCGGGCTCAGCCTCCCACCCAAAGCCGGGCTCAGCCTCCCACCCAAAGCCGGGCTCAGCCTCCCACCCAGAGCCAGGCTCAGCCAAACATTCCTCCAAGTTTGAGACAGGATCTTTGCCTTACTAAGTTGATCTGAGCCTGGCAATGACTCAAACTGGTGTTTCTGTGCCGAGGGGCAGTGCCAGAGGGCACAGAGGGTGTTAAACTCAGATCCCTCCTTGTCTTTTGCTTCTCCCACTTCAGCACGAGCAGGGGGAGCTTCCAAGGTGGAAATGCAAGGACTGGGTTTAAACTGTAACCTGAAGAGTCAGCAGGAAAATGCTGGAAGAGCTGGGGCAGGGTTCATAAACACTGGCCCACCTTCTGTGCTGCCTGTGAGTGTGGAACTGGCTGTTCCAGCCGAGCAGTGGCTGTGCTGACCTTAAACCTGGGCATTGCTACAGCCTGGAGGTGCTGGAGACAAGTCTGTGTGTGCTGGAGATGTGTGTGTGTGTGCTGGAGATGTGTGTGTGTGTGCTGGAGACGTGTCTGTGTGTGTGCTGGAGATGTGTGTGTGTGTGTGAGATGTGTGTGTGTGTGCTGGAGACGTGTCTGTGTGTGCTGGAGATGTGTGTGTGTGTGTGCTGGAGATGTGTCTGTGTGTGTGAGATGTGTCTGTGTGTGTGAGACGTGTCTGTGTGTGTGTGAGACGTGTGTGTGTGAGACGTGTCTGTGTGTGTGTGTGTGTGCTGGAGATGTGTGTGTGTGTGTGAGACGTGTCTGTGTGTGTGAGACGTGTCTGTGTGTGTGAGACGTGTCTGTGTGTGTGTGAGACGTGTCTGTGTGTGTGAGACGTGTCTGTGTGTGTGACATGTCTGTGTGTGTGAGACGTGTCTGTGTGTGTGAGACGTGTCTGTGTGTGTGAGACGTGTCTGTGTGTGTGTGAGACGTGTCTGTGTGTGTGAGACGTGTCTGTGTGTGTGACATGTCTGTGTGTGTGAGACGTGTCTGTGTGTGTGTTTGAGACGTGTCTGTGTGTGTGTGAGACGTGTCTGTGTGTGTGAGACGTGTCTGTGTGTGTGAGACGTGTCTGTGTGTGCTGGAGACGTGTCTGTGTGTGTGTGAGACGTGTCTGTGTGTGCTGGAGACGTGTCTGTGTGTGTGAGACGTGTCTGTGTGTGAGATGTGTCTGTGTGTGTGTGAGACGTGTCTGTGTGTGTGTGTGACGTGTCTGTGTGTGAGACGTGTCTGTGTGTGTGTGAGACGTGTCTGTGTGTGTGTGTGTGTGTGAGACGTGTCTGTGTGTGTGTGTGACGTGTCTGTGTGTGAGACGTGTCTGTGTGTGTGTGTGTGTGAGACGTGTCTGTGTGTGAGACGTGTCTGTGTGTGAGACGTGTCTGTGTGTGTGTGTGTGTGTGAGACGTGTCTGTGTGTGTGTGATGTGTCTGTGTGTGAGACGTGTCTGTGTGAGACGTGTGTGTGTGTGAGATGTGTGTGTGTGTGCTGGAGATGTGTGTGTGTGTGTGAGACGTGTCTGTGTGTGTGAGACGTGTCTGTGTGTGTGTGAGACGTGTGTGTGTGTGTGAGACGTGTGTGTGTGTGTGTGTGAGACGTGTCTGTGTGTGTGAGACGTGTCTGTGTGTGTGAGACGTGTCTGTGTGCTGGAGACGTGTCTGTGTGTGTGAGACGTGTCTGTGTGTGTGACATGTCTGTGTGTGTGTGAGACGTGTCTGTGTGTGTGAGACGTGTCTGTGTGTGCTGGAGACGTGTCTGTGTGTGTGAGACGTGTCTGTGTGTGCTGGAGACGTGTCTGTGTGTGTGAGACGTGTCTGTGTGTGTGAGACGTGTCTGTGTGTGTGTGAGACGTGTCTGTGTGTGCTGGAGACGTGTCTGTGTGTGCTGGAGACGTGTCTGTGTGTGGGAGACGTGTCTGTGTGTGTGTGAGACGTGTCTGTGTGTGTGTGAGACGTGTCTGTGTGTGTGAGATGTGTGTGTCTCTGTGTGTGTGTCTGTGTGTGTGAGATGTGTCTGTCTGTGTGTGTGTGTGAGACGTGTCTGTGTGTGAGATGTGTGTGTGTGTGTGAGATGTGTCTGTCTGTGTGTGTGTGTGAGACGTGTCTGTGTGTGAGATGTGTGTGTGTGTGTGAGATGTGTGTGTCTCTGTGTGTCTGTGTGTGTGTGTGAGATGTCTGTCTCTGTGTGTGTGTCTTTGTGTTTCTGTGTCTGTGTGTGTGTGAGACGTGTCTGTGTGTGTGTGAGACGTGTGTGTGTGTGTGAGACGTGTCTGTGTGTGTGTGAGACGTGTCTGTGTGTGTGTGAGATGTGTGTGTGTGTGAGGTGTGTGTGTGTGAGATATCTCTGTGTGTGTTTATTTACAGTGTTTTCCCTTTGGCTGCTGTTTCAGAGCAGGTTTGGACCCTCCCCTCACTTTGCTTTGTCTTCTCTCCTGTTCTGGAGGTTGTTTTGCTCCTCCTGTGCTTTATTCCCCCTCCTGATGATTTTGGAGTGTTTTGGACCCGCTCTGGTTTGTGACTCCAGGCTTGGGAAGGGACTGTGTGTGAAGGAGCAGAGGAGACCTCTGGGGGTTCTGAGAAGCAGCAGAGGAAGGGACTGTGTGTGAAGGAGCAGAGGAGACATCTGGGGGTGTTGAGAAGCAGCTGAGGAAGGGACTGTGTGTGAAGGAGCAGAGGAGACATCTGGGGGTTCTGAGAAGCAGCAGAGGAAGGGACTGTGTGTGAAGGAGCAGAGGAGACATCTGGGGGTTCTGAGAAGCAGCAGAGGAAGGGACTGTGTGTGAAGGAGCAGAGGAGACATCTGGGGGTGCTGGGAAGGAGCAGAGGAAACATCTGGGGGTGTTGAGAAGCAGCTGAGGAAGGGACTGTGTGTGAAGGAGCAGAGGAGATGTCTGGGGGTGTTGAGAAGCAGCAGAGGAAGGAACTGTGTGTGAAGGAGCAGAGGAGACCTCTGGGGGTGCTGGGAAGGAGCAGAGGAGATGTCTGGGGGTGCTGGGAAGCAGCTGAGGAAGGGACTGTGTGTGAAGGAGCAGAGGAGACCTCTGGGGGTGCTGGGAAGGAGCAGAGGAGATGTCTGGGGGTGCTGGGAAGCAGCTGAGGAAGGGACTGTGTGTGAAGGAGCAGAGGAGACCTCTGGGGGTGCTGAGAAGCAGCTGAGGATGCAGAGACTGTAATCAAAGTACCAGAGGGTTGATACAATCCCACCACCAACCTGTGGGGAAGGTCTTGGACAACAGTCTGAGTGCCTGAAACACCAGGACTGGATTGACTGAACATCTTTCCACCCTTCTGGAGCTGTGGGTGCTCCAACCAGATGCCCCTTGAGGTCCATCTTTGCCTTCCAGTTGGATTCAGCTGTTAAAAACCAAGCCCTGAGCCTGCTCTGCTCAGTCCCACCCACCTCCCACATCCAACCCCAAACCAGCAGCTGGGAGGAGCCCAGAGCTCTCCTTCCCTTCAAGGCCTGGTTTGCTTTTCCTCAGCAGCTCAAAATGATTGTTCAGGATACTCAAAACTTGGTTTTTTTTCTCCTCAGCAGCTCAAAATGATTGTTGATGATACTCAAAACTTGGGTTTTATCTCCTCAACAACTCAAAATGATTATTGAGGATACTCAACTCTTGTTCTTCTGTTCCTCAACAGCTCAAAATGATTGTTCAGGATGTTCCACACTCGTGTTTTATCTCCTCAGAAAGTCAAAGTGATTATTGAGGATACTCAACTCTTGTTCTTCTGTTCCTCAGCAAGTCACAGTGATTGTTCAGGATATTCCACACTTGTTTTTTTATCTCCTCAACAACTCAAAACGATTCTTGAGGATACTCAACACTTGTTTTTTTTTCTCCTCAGCAACTCCAAATGACTGTTCAGGATCTCAACACTCATTTTTTATCTCCTCACCAACTCCAAATGCCTGTTCAGTCCCTCTGGCTGTGGCTCTTGGCCAGAGCTGTCCCCAGCCCATCCTTGGTGTTGGGTTTCAGCAGGAACTGCCCCAGGGATGGCATGAGCTGGACAGAACATTTTGGGCAGGATCTACTGATGGAAAACTGGATATAGCACTTTATTATCACTTGGGCAGGACCTGCTGGTGCCATGGGCTGGACAGAACATTTGGGGAGGACCTGCTGGTGGCATGAGCTGGATAGAACATTTGGGCAGGATCTGCTGGTGGCAAAACTGGATATAACATTTTATTATCCCTTGGGCAGGATCTGCTGGTGGAAAACTGGATATAACATTTTATTTTCACTTGGGCAGGACCTGCTGGTGCCATGAGCTGGACAGAACATTTGGGCAGGACCTGCTGGTGCCATGAGCTGGGCAGAACATTTGGGCAGGAGCTGCTGGTGGCATGAGCTGTTCAGAACATTTTGGGCAGGATCTGATGGTGGCATGAGCTGGATGGAACATTTGGGCAGGATCTGATGGTGGCTTGAGCTGTTTAGAACATTGGGGCAGGATCTGATGGTGGCATGAGCTGGACAGAACATTTTGGGCAGGATCTGATGGTGGCATGAGCTGGACAGAACATTTTCTTAGCACTTGAACAGGATCTACTGGTGGCAAAGCTTCTTATAACCCTTAACTATCCCTTGGGCAGGATCTGCTGGTGGCATGAGCTGGACACAACATTTTGGGCAGGACCTGCTGGTGGCATGAGCTGGATGGAACTTTTGGGCAGGGTCTCCTGGTGCCATGAGCTGTTTAGAAGATTTTTTTAGCACTTGGACAGGATCTGCTGGTGGCATGAGCTGTTCAGAACATTTTGGGCAGGACCTGCTGGTGGCAAAGCTTCATATAAAACTTTATAATCCCTTGGGCAGGGTCTCCTGGTGGCATGAGATGGACAGAACATTTGGGCAGGACCTGCAGGTGCCATGAGCTGTTTAGAACATTATGGGCAGGGTCTCCTGGTGGCATGAGCTGGACAGAACATTTGGGCAGGACCTGCTGGTGGCAAAGCTTCATATAAAACTTTATAATCCCTTGGGCAGGATCTCCTGGTGGCACGAGCTGTTCAGAACATTTTGGGCAGGACCTGCTGGTGGCATGAGCTGTTTAGAACATTGGGGCAGGACCTGCTGGTGCCATGAGCTGGATGGAACACTGGGGCAGGACCTGCTGGTGGCATGAGCTGGACAGAACATTTGGGCAGGACCTGCTGGTGCCATGAGCTGTTTAGAACATTGAGGCAGGACCTGCTGGTGCCATGAGCTGTTTAGAACATTGAGGCAGGACCTGCTGGTGGCTTGAGCTGTTTAGAACATTGAGGCAGGACCTGCTGGTGCCATGAGCTGTTTAGAACATTGAGGCAGGACCTGCTGGTGGCTTGAGCTGTTTAGAACATTGGGGCAGGACCTGCTGGTGGCTTGAGCTGGATGGAACACTGGGGCAGGACCTGCAGGTGCCATGAGCTGGATGGAACATTGGGGCAGGACCTGCTGGTGGCTTGAGCTGGACAGAACACTGGGGCAGGACCTGCTGGTGGCAAACTGTTTCTGACACTTTCTTTTCACTTCCCTCATGCTGTTTTTGGAGATCTCATCCCTGAGGGCTGTTTGAGGCTCGGGCTGGGGGTTGGTGGTTGCCCTGCCGTGTCCTCCAGGATGGGCCTGGCCCCTGGGTGGGTTCCCCCCTGGCCTCGCTCAGATAAAGGGGGTTTGTGGCTCAGAGATAAGAGCTCTCCCCACTGGGGCAGGAGGAAAGCCCAGCTCAGGAGTCCCCACAACGGGCTCCTTTCAGCAGTTAAAGAATGAACCTCTTGTCTTTTCCTGCCAAGATTTCCCTTTTCTGTGGCTCCTTCCCAGCTCCAGGACTTGGAATGATCAGCTGGGTTGGCTTTGGATTTAACCATTTCCTGATTCAGGTCAGGAATTCCAAACCAGGGCAAAGAGTTTGGGTTTTTATCCTGGGAGTTTGGTCTCAACCAAAGGGTTTATTTGGAGCTGGAAAGTCTGAAAAAAAATTGAAACTCATCCTGGAATTTTGGGAGTATTTTAGGCAGTGAATCCTTAAAATAATTCCAATTATTTCTGCCCAGGCCTTTAAGGGAAGGAGAGCTCTGGATGCTGCTGGTTTGGGGTTGGATTTGGGAGATGGATGGGAATGATCAGCTGGGTTGGGTTTGGATTTAACCATTTCCTGATTCAGGTCAGGGATTCCAAACCATCTCAAAGAGTTTGGGTTTTTATCCTGGGTGTTGTTGGCAGGGCCTGAGTTTGGTCTCAACCAAAGGGTTTGTTTGGAGCTGGAAAGTCTGAAAAAAAATGAAACTCATCCTGGAATTTTGGGAGTATTTTAGGCAGTAATTCCTTAAAATAATTCCAATTATTTCTTATTTCTGCCCAGGCCTTTAAGGGAAGGAGAGTTCTGGACTCTTCCCAGCTGATGGTTTGGGGTTGGATTTGGGAGATGGATGGGAATGATCAGCTGGGTTGGCTTTGGATTTAACCATTTCCTAATTCAGGTCAGGGATTCCAAACCAGGGCAAAGAGTTTGTGGTTTTATCCTGGGAGTTTGGTCTCAACCAAAGGGTTTGTTTGAAGCTGAGGAAAAAAAAACCAGGAAAAATTAAAAAGAAACTCTTCCAGCTCCTGGAATTTTGGGAGTATTTTAGGCAGTAATTCCTTAAAATAATTCCAATTATTTCTTATTTCTGCCCAGGCCTTTAAGGGAAGGAGAGCTCTGGACTCTTCCCAACTGATGGTTTGGGGTTGGATGGGAATGATCAGCTGGGTTGGCTTTGGATTTAACCATTTCCTAATTCAGGTCAGGGAATCCAAACCAGGGCAAAGAGTTTGGGTTTTTATCCTGAGTGTTGTTTTTATCCTGGGAGTTTGGTCTCAACCAAAGGATTTATTTGGAGCTGAGAAAAAAAAAACAGGATAAAATAAAAAGAAACTCTTCCAGATCCTGGAATTTTGGGAATGTTTTAGGCAGTAATTCCTTAAAATAATTCCAATAATTTCTTATTTCTGCCCAGGCCTTTAAGGGAAGGAGAGCTCTGGATGCTGCTGGTTTGGGGTTGGATTTGGGAGATGGGTGGGAATGATCAGCTGGGTTGGCTTTGGATTTAACCATTTCCTGATTCAGGGGCCTGAATTAAAAGTAAAATAAAATAAATAAAATAAAATTAAAAAATAAAGTAAAACGAAGTAAAATAAAAAAAAATAAAATGAAATAAAGTAAAATAAAATAAAAGTAAAAAATAAAATAAAATAAAGTAAAAATAAATAAAAATAAATTAAAATAAAATAAAATAAAATGAAATAAAGTAAAATAAAATAAAGTAAAATAAAATAAAAATAAAATAAAGTAAAAAAAGTAAAATAAAGTAAAATTAAATAAAAATAAAATAAAGTAAAATTAAATAAAAATAAAATAAAGTAAAATTAAGTAAAAATAAAATAAAGCAAAATAAAGTAAAATTAAATTAAAATAAAATAAAATAAAGTAAAATAAAGTAAAATAAAATAAAAATAAAGTAAAATAAAATAAAAATAAAGTAAAATAAAATAAAGTAAAATAATAAAATAAAATAAAATAATGTAAAAATAAAATGAAATAAAAATAAAATAAAATAAAAATAAAAGAAAGTAAAAGAAAGTAAAATAAAATAAAATCAAGTATAATAAAATAAAGTAAAATAAAATAAAAATAAAGTAAAATAAAATAAAATTAAATAAAGTAAAATAAAATTAAAATAAAATAAAATAAAATAAAATAAAATAAAATAAAATAAAATAAAATAAAATAAAATAAAAAAAAGAGGAGTGTGTCTGAATGGGGGAAAGACCAACCCTGTGAGGAAACACATCTCATCTTTGTCCCAAAATAACTCCAGGCTTTACATCAGCTTTGCAATTCCCTCCCAGGCAGCTCTTTCTCAACCATCTTGAACAAAAAAAAAAAAGAGTTGCCTTTTGCCTCCCTGAGCCCTTTGACACCATTTCTATTCTGGGGGTGTGGGAGGGTTATTTTGGGTGCAGATAAATCTGATATTGTGACCTCCATTCCTTCCTTGGAGCCAGGGAGGGAGAAGCAGGGAATAGAAACAGAGAATGGGATGGAATGGGATGGAATGGGATGGGATGGGATGGGATGGGATGGGATGGGATGGGATGGGATGGGATAGAATGGAATGGAATGGAATGGAATGGAATGGAATGGGATGGGATGAAATAGAATAGAATAGAATAGAATAGAATAGAATAGAATAGAATAGAATAGAATAGAATAGAATAGAATGGAATGGGATGGGATGGGATGGGATGGGATGGGATGGAATAGAATGGGATGGGATGGGATGGAATGGGATGGGATGGGATGGGATGGAATAGAATGGGATGGGATGGGATGGAATGGGATGGAATAGAGTGGGATGGGATGGAATAGAATGGGATGGGATGGGATGGGATGGAATAGAATGGGATGGGATGGGATGGAATAGAGTGGGATGGGATGGGATGGGATGGGATGGAATAGAGTGGGATGGGATGGGATGGAATAGAATGGGATGGGATGGGATGGAATAGAATGGGATGGGATGGGATGGAATAGAGTGGGATGGGATGGGATGGGATGGGATGGGATGGGATGGGATGGGATGGGATGGAATAGAGTGGGATGGGATGGGATGGGATGGGATGGGATGGGATGGGATGGGATGGGATGGGATGGGATGGGATGGAATAGAGTGGGATGGGATGGGATGGGATGGGATGGAATAGAATGGGATGGGATGGGATGGAATGGGATGGGATGGGATGGGATGGGATGGGATGGGATGGGATGGGATGGAATAGAGTGGGATGGGATGGGATGGAATAGAATGGGATGGGATGGGATGGAATAGAATGGGATGGGATGGGATGGAATAGAGTGGGATGGGATGGGATGGAATAGAGTGGGATGGGATGGGATGGAATGGAATGGAATAGAATAGAATGGAATAGAATGGAATAGAATAGAATGGAATAAAATGGAATAGAATAAAATGGAATAGAATAGAATAAAATAGAATAGAATGGAATAGAATAGAACAGATTCATAGAATGGCAAAGCTTCTCTTTAAAGCTCTTCTGCTTGAACTGGGGAATATTTCTGGGCTTTGGGAGGAGGTTTTGGAGGAGAGGGAGGCCAGAAATCCCTGAAGTGCTGCTTTAAATTAACTCCCTGTCATGGCACGTGGGAGCCACTGGGATCTCTCCCTTCCCAAAAATAACCTCCAGTTGCTCCTGGGATTATTTTTTCCCCTTTGGCAGGGCAGGGGTTTCAATTTCCACGTGTCTTTTCTCCAGTAGCTGCTTGCTCAGCAACCCAAACCCTCCCTGTGAGAGGACAGGGCAGGATCTGCTCCTTCTCCCTGGAAATGGGGAATATTTTGGGGGTGAGTCCCTTGAGGGGTGGAAAAGGTGAATGATGTTGACAGAGGTTTTACAGAACACCAAAATATCCCCACCCCACACTTATTAAATGGCACTAAAACCTGGGAATGCTCTTCATGTGGGAGCCTGGAGAGGGATTTCCTTCTGAAGATGGCCCTGGGAGGGTGTTCCACCCTTTTGTGCTTTCTCACCTGGATATTCCCTATTTTATGGAATCACTGAATGGATTGGGATGGAAAAGACCTCTGAGATCATGAAATCCAACCCTTGATCCAACCCTACTGTGATCACCAGCCCAGGGCACGGAGTGCCCTGGGCTGGTGATCACAGTGGGGTTGGATCAAGATATGGTGGATTCTCACTCAGTGCCACATCCATAGAATCCTAGAATGGATTGGGTTGGAAAAGACCTCCGAGATCATCAAATCCAACCCTTGATCCAACCCCACTGTGATTACCAGCCCAGGGCACGGTGATCCCACCATCCCAGGGCTCCAGATCCCCCCAACCCGTCCAGGTCCTTCTCCAGATCCCCCCAGCCCGTCCAGGTCCTTCTCCAGATCCCTCCAGCCTGTCCAGGTCCTTCTCCAGATCCCCCCAGCCCGTCCAGGTCCTTCTCCAGATCCCTCCAGCCTGTCCAAGTCCTTCTCCAGATCCCTCCAGCCTGTCCAAGTCCTTCTCCAGATCCCTCCAGCCTGTCCAGATCCTTCTCCAGATCCCTCCAGCCTGTCCAGGTCCTTCTCCAGATCCCTCCAGCCTGTTCAGGCTCTTCTCCAGATCCCTCCAGCCTGTCCAGATCCTTCTCCAGATCCCTCCAGCCTGTCCAGGTCCTTCTCCAGATCCCTCCAGCCTGTCCAGGTCCTTCTCCAGATCCCTCCAGCCTGTCCAGGTCCTTCTCCAGATCCCTCCAGCCTGTCCAGGTCCTTCTCCAGATCCTCCCAGTCTCTCCAGGTCCTTCTCCAGATCCCTCCAGCCTCTCCAAATCCTTCTCCAGATCCCTCCAGCCTGTCCAGGTCCTTCTCCAGATCCCCCCAGTCTCTCCAGGTCCTTCTTCAGATCCCCCCAGTCTCTCCAGGTCCTTCTCCAGATCCCTCCAGCCTGTCCAGATCCTTCTCCAGATCCCTCCAGCCTGTCCAGATCCTTCTCCAGATCCCTCCAGCCTGTCCAGATCCTTCTCCAGATCCCTCCAGCCTCTCCAGGTCCCTCTCCAGGTCCCTCCATCCTTCCAGCAGGTCAACCCTCCCTCCCAGCTTGGTGCCATCAGCCAATTTGCTGCTGATGAACTCAATCCCCTCACCTCAATCATCACTAAAGATGTTGAACAGGCCTGGCCCCAGCACTGACCCCTGGGGGACACCACTGGTGACCAGCTGGACACAGCTCTGTTCACCAACCCCCTCTGGGCCTTCCAGCCAGGTCCTGACCCAGCAGAGGGGCCACCTGTCCAAGCCATGGGCCACCAGCTTTCCCAGGAGTGTCTTCTGGGAGACCATGTCAAAGACCTTGACCCTTGTGCTTTGTTTTTCTTTCCCCTTCAGGAGCCTCAACTCTTCTACCCACTTGGAAGTGCAACTGGTAATGGGTAATGGTGTGAGAGAGTGTCCAGTGGAATTCCCAAAGGATGTGGAGCCAATCCCATCAGCCCATCATCTTCCAGCAGAGGTGAGAGCTGCGGGTTCCTGGGAATCCAAAGCAGTTTGGGAAGGAGGGGAGAGGGAATTCTGAGCCCCCAGCTGGAATTCTACACCCAGGTCTGGGGTTTCCAGCACAGGGAGGACAAATCCAAAGGAGACACCAAGAGGATCAGAAGGATCTGCTGGGAGAGTTGGGATTGTTCAGCCTGGAGAAGAGAAACTCTGGGGTGACCTTTCACTGCCTGAAGGAACCAACAGGAATGTTGGAGGGAGACTTTGGAGCAGGGCCTGGAGTACCAGGACACAGGGAATGACTTCTCAGTGGAATATTGGGAAGGAATTCTTGGCTCTGAGGATGATGAGGGGCTGGAAAGGAATCCCAGAGAATCCATGGCTGCTCCAGCCCTGGGAGTGCCCAAGGGCAGGTTGGAGAAGAGAAGCTCCAGGGAGACCTCAGAGCCCCTTGCAGAGTCTGAAGGGACTCCAGGAGAGCTGGAGAGGAATCTGGGGACAAGGGATGGAGGGACAGGACACAGGGAATGGCTTCCCATGGACAGAGGGGATATTGAGAAGAAATCCCTGGCTTTGAGGGTGGGGAGGGGCTGGAATGGAATTCCCAGAGGATGTTCCATCCCTCGGAGTGTCCAAGGCCAGGCTGGACCAACCTGGGACAGTGGGAGGTGTCCCTGCCCAGGGCAGGGCTGGCACTGGGTGGGCTTGGAGGTCCTTCCATCCCAACCCAGTCTGGGATTCTCTGATTCCATGAACATGGTGAGAGGATGGTGTGAAGATGGGACCAACCTAAAGGAGCTCCAGGAGATCCCAGAGAAGGACTTGGGACAAGGGATGGAGGGACAGGACACAGGGAATGACTTCCCATGGACAGAGGGGATATTGGGAAGGAATTCCTGGCTTTGAGGGTGCAGAAGGGCTGGGATGGAATTCCCAGAGAATCCATGGCTGCCCCATCCCTGGAAGTGTCCCAGGCCAGGTTGGACCACCTGGGACAGTGGGAGGTGTCTCTGCCCAGGGCAGGGCTGGCACTGGGTGGGCTTTAAAGGTCCTTCCAACCCAATCCAGGCTGCAAAAAAAAAGTGAAATATTAATCCTTGTGCCCAGGACTGTGTCCCACTGACCAATCCTTTGTTCCAGGAGAACCAGGACAAGAAGAAGGTGCTCAACTCTTTGATGTCTGGGGCTCTGGCTGGAGCTGTTGCTAAAACTGCAGTGGCTCCCCTGGACAGGACAAAGATCATGTTCCAAGGTGAGACCTCTTGGCTTGTCCAAAGACACCTCCCTGTTATTGTCAGCAGAACCCAAAGCAGCTCCTTTGATCTGCTCCTCCAACTGTTCTCCAGCTCCAGGAGGGACATCAGGAGGTTTGGGAGGGAATGGAGTTTCTTTCTCAAGGCTGTGCCAGGCGTGGGTTGGTTTGGGCAGAGCTGAAGGTGCTGCTGGAAGTGGAGCTGCATCCCTGGCTTTGTGTCACCCCTAAATTGGGTAACAGGGAATTAACTCTGTCTAATTAGAAGAGGAATTTGGCAGGATTTGGGATTCAACCCCACCCCAGGCTCTGGTTGGTCCCCCCTGTGCCAGTGGCAGCCCAACTAATTATCCCAGAGGCTGTTAATTGAGGAGACATTTGGCAAAGCCAAGGATTTTTAGCTTGTTGACATCCCAGATTAACCTGATTGGGCTTCATTTGGGATTCAGTTGAATCTCATCCCTGGCTGGCATTTAATTTTGCCTTGGCTTTGGTTTGATGTGGGCACAGCAGGGCTGGCATTGCCCCTGGCACCAGAGAGGACAAGCTGTGCCACCCTCTGGGTCACCTCAGGTTGGCAGAGGGGGCACAAACCCCCCCCCTAAATCCCTGTCCTTGGGGCAGGTCCCACTTCCAAACCCACCTGGTTGTTTTGGTCCATCAAACCTTCAGCCAATTAAAAGGATTAAAATCTTCCCACTTGAGCAATTCCTTTATTTCTATTTTATTTATTTTTTTTTTAGTTTCTTGCTCTCCTAAAGGATTTTCCTCTGGCTGAGAAGAGGGAAAAGCACCTTTGGGTCACTGAGTGTAGAAAATTGTCCTTTATTTATAGAGTGAACAACCTGAAGGTCCAAACCAGATGGTCCTTAAAGTCCCTTCCAAACCAACCCATCCTGAGCTCCCAAAATTCCATGAAATTCCTTCTGCCAAAGGGACAGGAGGTTTTTTTACTCACTGAGGGGATTTTATTCATTAAAAAAAAACAACAAACCAAACTCAGCAAAGTTTTGAATTGCAAAAAGGAAAAAAAATGAACTTGCATGTTCTGGTTGGATCCCCTTGAGAAGTTTCCAGTTCAGCTCTGGAGTCACTGGGGCAAAGCTGGGCATGAAAATGTTCTGCTGAATGAGCTGCTTTTATTTTATTCCTAATTAATTTTATATTTATTGCTGTATTTTACTGGGCTGGGACACTCACTGAGGGTTTTCCTGCCTCCTGTGCTGAGTTGTGGGAGTTAAGCCCCAATTAAACCCCAATGAAACCCCAATTAAACCCCAATGAAACCCCAATTAAACCCCAGTTAAACCCCAATTAAACCCCAATGAACCCCCAATGAACCCCCAATGAAACCCCAGTTAAACCCCAGTTAAACCCCAATTAAACCCCAATGAACCCCCAATGAACCCCCAATGAAACCCCCAATGAACCCCCAATGAAACCCCCAATGAAACCCCCAATGAAACCCCCAATGAAACCCCCAATGAAACCCCAATTAAACCCCAGTTAAACCCCAATGAACCCCCAATGAACCCCCAATGAAACCCCAGTTAAACCCCAGTTAAACCCCAATGAACCCCCAATGAACCCCCAATGAACCCCCAATGAACCCCCAATGAACCCCCAATGAACCCCCAATGAAACCCCCAATGAACCCCCAACTAAACCCCAGTTAAACCCCACCTAAACCCCAATTAGGCCCCAATTAAGCCCCAATTAGGCCCCAATTAGGCCCCAATTAAGCCCCAATTAAGCCCCAATTAAACCTTCATTATACAGAGTCTCTTTTCTCCTGCCTTCATCTTTTTGCTCTGATTTTTTACCCCCTGTGTGGTTTATTTATTTATAACTCAAATCTTTATTTATACCCCAAATCTTTATTTATAACTCAAATATTTATACCCCAAAATCTTTATTTATGCCTTAAATATTTATTTATAACTCAAATATTGATACCCCAAATCTTTATTTATACCCCAAATCTTTATTTATAACTCAAATCTTTATTTATAACTCAAATATTTATACCTCAAATCTTTATTTATGCCTTAAATCTTTATTTATAACTCAAATCTTTATTTATACCCCAAATCTTTATTTATAGCTCAAATCTTTATTTAGAATTCAAATATTTATACCCCAAGTCTTTATTTATAGTTCAAATCTTTATTTATAACTCAAATATTTATACCTAAAATCTTTACTTATAGCCCAAATCTTTATTTATAGCTCAAATCTTTATTTAGAATTCAAATATTTATACCCCAAATCTTTATTTATAGTTCAAATCTTTATTTATAACTCAAATATTTATTTATACCTCAAATATTTATTTATAACTCAAATATTTATACCTAAAATCTTTATTTATAGCCCAAATATTTATTTATAACTCAAATATTGATACCTAAAATCTTTATTTATACCCCAAATCTTTATTTATAACTCAAATCTTTATTTATACCTCAAATCTTTATTTATAATTCAAATCTTTATAACTCAAATCTTTATTTATGCCTCAAATCTTTATTTATACCTCAATATTTATTTATACCCCAAATCTTTATTTATACCCCAAATTTTTATTTATAACTCAAATCTTTATTTATACCTCAAATCTTTATTTATAACTCAAATATTGATACCTAAAATATTTATTTATACCCCAAATCTTTATTTATAACTCAAATATTTATAACTCAAATCTTTATTTATACCCCAAATCTTTATTTATAACTCAAATATTTATGCCCCAAATCTTCATTTATGCCTCAAATCCTTATTTATATTTGATCCATCTCAATTTCTTCCCACTCCAAATATCCCTTTTTTTTTCTTTCTTCCCTTTTTTAGTGTCTTCAAAGCGATTTTCTGCCAAGGTGAGTTGATGTCCCTGGTCTGAATTGTGTCACTGATTCACCTTTTCTTTGCCTTCATTTAAACTGCTCCTGCTTGGGGTTTCTTGGGGAAAAGCAGAGAGGGGAAGATTTGGAATGATGTTGTTTATTCCTGGGGGGGGTTTAATTAAATTACTGGGACACACTGAGGGGTTCAGGCCTTGCTCATACTCGGGTTTTACCTGTGGTGTGACATCAGATGTGACATCAAGTGTGGCATTAAATGTGACATCAAGTGTGACATCAAATGTGACATGAAATGTGACATCAAATGTGACATCAGATGTGACACCAAATGTGGCATTAAATGTGACATCAAATGTGACATCAAATGTGACATCAGATGTGGCATCAAATGTGACATCAAGTGTGACATCGGATGTGACATGAAATGTGGCATTAAATGTGACATCAAATGTGACATCAAATGTGACATCAAATGTGACATCAAATGTGACATCAGATGTGACATCAGATGTGACATCAAGTGTGACATCAAGTGTGACATCAGATGTGACATCAGGTGTGACATCAAGTGTGGCATCAAATGTGGCATCAAATGTGGCATCAAGTGTGACATTAAATGTGACATCAAATGTGGCATCAAGTGTGACATCAAATGTGACATCAGATGTGACATCAAATGTGACATCAAATGTGACATCGGATGTGGCATCAAGTGTGACATCAGATGTGACATCAGATGTGACATCAAATGTGACATCGGATGTGGCATCAAGTGTGACATCAAATGTGACATCAGATGTGACATCAAATGTGACACCAAATGTGGCATTAAATGTGACATCAGATGTGGCATCAAGTGTGACATCAAATGTGACATGAAATGTGACATGAAATGTGACATGAAATGTGACATGAAATGTGACAGTAAATGTGACATGAAATGTGACAGTAAATGTGACATGAAATGTGACAGTAAATGTGACATCAGATGTGACATCAGATGTGACATCAAGTGTGACATCAAGTGTGACATCAAGTGTGACATCAAGTGTGACATGAAATGTGACAGTAAATGTGACATCAGATGTGACATCAGATGTGACATCAGATGTGACATCAAGTGTGACATCAGATGTGACATCAGATGTGACGTCAAATGTGACGTCAAATGTGACAGTAAATGTGACATCAGATGTGACATCAAATGTGACATCAAATGTGACACCAGATGTGGCATCAAATGTGACATGAGATGTGACATGAAATGTGGCATTAAATGTGACATCAAGTGTGACATCAGATGTGACATCAAATGTGACATGAGTCTGGAGAAGGACCAGGACAGGCTGGAGGGATCTGGAGAAGGACCTGGACAGGCTGGAGGGCAGGAGGGCTCTGCAGAGGGACCTGGATAGACTTGAGGGATGGGCAGATTCCAATGGGATGAAGTTCAGCAAGGCCAAGTGCAGGTCCTGCCCTTTGGCCACCCCAAGCCCTGCAGTGCTCCAGGCTGGGCACAGAGTGGCTGGAGAGCAGCCAGGCAGAGGGACCTGGGGGGACTGAGGGACAGGAAGCTCAACAGGAGCCACCAGTGTGCCCAGGTGGCCAAGAAGGCCAAGGGGATCCTGGCCTGGATCCAAACCAGCGTGGCCAGCAGGCCCAGGGCAGTGACCCTTCCCCTGGACTCTGCCTTGGGGAGGCCACACCTTGAGTGTTGTGTTCAGTTCTGGGCCCCTCAGTTGAGGCAAGAGATTGAGGGGCTGGAGCGGGGCCAGAGAAGAGCAACGAGGCTGGAGAAGGGACTGGAGGTGGCACTGAGTGTCCTCTGAAACACCTCCAGGGACAGAGAATCCACCAGGTCTTGATCCAATCCCACTGGGATCAGCAGCCCAGGGCACGGAGTGCCAGAGTGATCCCAGTGGGGTTGGATCAAGGCTTGGACTTGATGAGCTCAGAGGTCTCTTCCAAGCCAAGTGAGAAGAGAAGAGCAACGAGGCTGGAGAAGGGACTGGAGCACAAGTGCTGTGGGGAGAGGCTGAGGGAGCTGGGGGTGTTGAGCCTGGAGAAGAGGAGGCTCAGAGGTGACCTCAGCACTGTCTGGAACTGCCTGAAGGGAAGTTCTGGCCAGCTGGGGGTTGGTCTCTTCTCCCAGGCACTCAGCAATAGGACAAGGGGGGCTCAAGCTCTGCCAGGGGAAATTGAAGTTGGAGATCAGGTAGAAATTCTTTGCAGAGAGAGTGCTCAGGGATTGGAATGGGCTGCCCAGAGAGGGGGTGGATTCCCCATCCCTGGAGGTTTTTCAGCTGAGCTTGGCCGTGGCACTGAGTGCCATGATCTGGTAAAGGGCCTGGAGTTGGACCAAGGGTTGGACTTGATGATCTCAGAGGGCTTTTCCAACCCAATCCATTCTATGATTCTGTGGATGTGGCACTGAGGGAGAATCCACCACATCTTGATCCAACCCTACTGGGATCACCAGCCCAGGGCACTCTGTGCCCTGGGCTGGTGATCCCAGTAGGGTTGGATCAAGGGTTGGACTTGATGATCTCAGAGGACTTTTCCACCCCAACCCATTCTCTGATTCTCTGATATTTAAGTGTCAGGAGGGACCATATTCAGAGTTCCTTTTTCCCACAATTACCCACAATCTCAACCCCCCCACACCCCCTGCAAACTGTCCAACATCACCCAATTAGAGCTAATTAATAAGTAATGAATATTTCCTAAAAATTGCCTGATTTAAACAACCTCAATACAAATTATTTTAACTTTATTAACCAGCTCTATTTCTGCAGCTTCTTTTGCTTCTGCACCAGCTCAAGGTCTGCAGAAAAAGTTCCATTTATGGCAACTGGCACCTGGAAATTTTCAGGTTTGCCGACCTGAAAATGGCTGAATGCCAACAGGGAGAGGTCGATGCCAGTCAGTGCCAGTCTCCCCTTTTCCCCTTGGGTTTTGGGGAGTTCTGTGCCCTCCCTGAGCTGTGCCCATGCCCTGCAGGAGGCCTACAGGTTGATCTACCACACCTACCTCAACGAGGGCTTCTGGAGCCTCTGGAGGGGCAACTCTGCCACCATGGTACGTGTGGTGCCCTACGCTGCCATCCAGTTCTGTGCCCACGAGGAGTACAAGCAGCTGCTGGGCAACTACTACGGATTCCAGGGAAAGTAAGAGGCGGGAGGGGCAGGGGGCACCTGAGGGAGGGGCACCTGAGGGGCAGGGAGCACCTGAGGGAGGGGCAGGAGGCACCTGAGGAAGGGGCAGGGGGCACCTGAGGGAGGGGCACCTGAGGGGCAGGAGCACCTGAGGGAGGGGTTGAGGGCACCTGAGGGGCAGGGGGCACCTGAGGGAGGGGCAGGAGGCACCTGAGGGAGGGGCTGGAGGCACCTGAGGGAGGGGTTGAGGGCACCTGAGGGGCAGGGGGCACCTGAGGGAGGGGCAGGAGGCACCTGAGGAAGGGGCAGGGGGCACCTGAGGGAGGGGCAGGAGGCACCTGAGGAAGGGGCAGGAGGCACCTGAGGAAGGGGCAGGGGGCACCTGAGGGAGGGGCAGGAGGCACCTGAGGAAGGGGCAGGAGGCACCTGAGGGGCAGGAGGCACCTGAGGGAGGGGTTGAGGGCACCTGAGGGAGGGGCAGGGGGCACCTGAGGGAGGGGCTGGGGGCACCTGAGGGAGGGGCACCTGAGGGAGGGGCACCTGAGGGGCAGGGGGCACCTGAGGGAGGGGCACCTGAGGGGCGGGCAGGGGGCACCTGAGGGAGGGGCACCTGAGGGGCAGGGGGCACCTGAGGGGCATGGGCACCTGAGGGAGGGGCAGGGGCACCTGAGGAAGGGGCAGGGGGCACCTGAGGGAGGGGAAGCTGAGGGAGGGATTGAGGGCACCTGAGGGAGGGGCAGGGGGCAGGGAGGGCTGAGCTGCCCAGGGAGGTGGTGGAGTCACCACCCTGCAGGTGGCACTCAGTGCCATTGTCTGTGTGTCACCATCCTGGAGGTGCCATGGTCTGGGTGTCACCATCCGGGGGGTGGCACTCAGTGCCATGGTCTGGGTGTCACCATCCTAAAGGTACCATGGTCTGGGTGTCACCACCCTGGAGATGCCATGCTCTGGGTGCCAGGGGGTGTTAGGTGCCAGTCTGTGCTCCATGACCCATTTCCCACCCTGTGTGGTCTGTGGATGGTACCCTGTGCGTGCCCATGTGCTGAGAGTGGTTCTGTGGATGGCACCCTCTCCATGTCCATGTGCTGTGAGTGGTTCTGAGTGTGCCACCCTCCCCGTGCCCCATCGCTGAGTGTGGTCTGTGGATGGCACCCTGTGCCCGCCCTGTGTGGTCTGTGGATGTCCCTCTCCCGTGCCTGGTTGCTGTGAGTGGTCTGTGGATGGCACCCCATGTGTGCCCAGTTGCTCAGTGTGGTTCCGAGTGTGACACCCTCTCCATGCCCATGTGCTGTGAGTGGCTCTGACTGTGCCCCCCTCCCGTGCCCGGTTGCTGTGAGTGGTTCTCAGTGTGCCTCCCTCCCGTGCCCCATGCTGTCCGTGCCCTCTCTCAGTGTGCCCCCCTGCCGTGCCCTGTGCTGTCCGTGCCCTCTCTCCGTGTGCCCCCCTGCCGTGCCCGGTTGCTGTGACTGGCTCTGAGTGTGCCCCCCTGCCGTGCCCGGTGCTGTCCGTGCCCTCTCTCCGTGTGCCCCCTGCCGTGCCCGGTTGCTGTGACTGGCTCTGAGTGTGCCCCCCTCCCGTGCCCGGTGCTGTCCATGCCCTCTCTCCGTGTGCCCCCCTTCCGTGCCCCGTGCTGTCCGTGCCCTCTCTCAGTGTGCCCCCCTCCCGTGCCCGGTGCTGTCCGTGCCCTCTCTCCGTGTGCCCCCCTTCCGTGCCCCGTGCTGTCCGTGCCCTCTCTCAGTGTGCCCCCCTCCCGTGCCCGGTGCTGTCCGTGCCCTCTCTCAGTGTGCCCCCCTCCCATGCCTGGTGCTGTCCGTGCCCTCTCTCAGTGTGCCCCCCTCCCGTGCCCGGTGCTGTCCGTGCCCTCTCTCCGTGTGCCCCCCTGCCGTGCCCGGTGCTGTCCGTGCCCTCTCTCCGTGTGCCCCCCTGCTGTGCCCCATTGCTGTGAGTGGCTCTGAGTGTGCCCCCCTCCCATGCCCCGTGCTGTCCATGCCCTCTCTCCGTGTGCCCCCCTCCCATGCCCCGTGCTGTCCGTGCCCTCTCTCCGTGTGCCCCCTGCCGTGCCCAGTGCTGTCCGTGCCCTCTCTCCGTGTGCCCCCCTCCCATGCCCCGCACTGTCCGTGCCCTCTCTCCGTGTGCCCCCTGCCGTGCCCGGTGCTGTCCGCGCCCTCTCTCCGTGTGCCCCCTGCCGTGCCCAGTGCTGTCCGTGCCCTCTCTCTGTGTGCCCCCCTGCCGTGCCCGGTGCTGTCCGTGCCCTCTCTCCGTGTGCCCCCTGCCGTGCCCGGTGCTGTCCGTGCCCTCTCTCTGTGCCCGCAGGGCCCTGGCACCGTTCCCGCGGTTCGTGGCGGGCTCCCTGGCGGGCACCACGGCTGCCACGCTCACCTACCCGCTGGACATGGTGCGTGCCCGCATGGCCGTCACGCCCAAGGAGATGTAAGTGCCACCCAGTGCCAGCCCGGGCAGCCCCCTCAGGGCACCGCAGGGCCTGGCACGGGCACCTGCCCTTAGGCCCAGTTTTATTCACTTAGTCCCATTCCCTGGAAGTTTTTTAAGCTCCCATCCCTTTATTCCCATTTTCTGGATTTCTTTTTAAGGTCTGATCCCTTTATTCCCAATTTTTTAAGCTCCCATCCCTTTATTCCCATTTTTATTAATTTATTCCCATTTTCTGGAATTTTTTTTTAAGCTCAGATCCCTTTAGTCCCTTTTTTATTAATTTATTCCCATTTTCTGGAATTTCTTTTTAAATTCACATCCCAATAGTCCCATTTTTTAAGCTCCCATCCCTTTATTCCCATTTTTTTAACTCACATCCCTTTATTCCCATTTTTATTAATTTATTCCCATTTTCTGGAATTTTTTTTAAGCTCCCATCCCTTTATTCCCATTTTCTGGATTTCTTTTTAAGGTCTGATCCCTTTATTCCCATTTTTTTAAGCTCCCATCCCTTTATTCCCATTTTTATTAATTTATTCCCATTTTCTGGAATTCTTTTTTAAATTCACATCCCAATAGTCCCATTTTTTAAGCTCAGATCCCTTTATTCCCTTTTTTTAAGTTCACATCCCTTTATTCCCATTTTTTTAAGCTCAGATCCCTTTTTTCCTTTTTTTAAACTCCCATCCCTTTATTCCCAATTTTTTAAGCTCCCATCCCTTTATTCCCTTTTTTATTAATTTATCCCCATTTTCTGGAAATTTTTTTAAGCTCAGATCCCTTTAGTCCCTTTTTTATTAATTTATTCCCATTTTCTGGAACTTTTTTTAAGCTCCCATCCCTTTATTCCCATTTTTTAAGCTCATATCTCTTTATTCCCATTTTTATTAATTTATTCCCATTTTCTGGAAGTTTTTTTTAAGCTCCCATCCCTTTATTCCCATTTCTATTAATTAATTTCCATTTTCTGGAATTATTTTTTTAAGCTCCCATCCCTTTATTCCCATTTTTTTAAGCTCCCATCCCTTTATTCCCATTTTCTGGGTCACTCCTTGCTCAGAGATGGATCCCGGGAGACCTCCCTGGTGGGACCTGTGTTGGTTCCTCAGGAGGCCTCTTGGTGCCTCCAGAAAGACCCAACACCTCTGGTGGAAGGTCCATGGGAGACCCAGGGATTGGCATCTCCACTTGCTTGAATGGAATCCCTTCAGAGCTGCCTAATGAGCCCCATGAATTAATTACTGATCCCTCAGAAGGTCCTGTTGGGATCCTCCTGGATGTTCAGGAGGCCACTGGATGCCTCCAGAGAGACCCAACACCTCTGGTGGAAGGAACCCAGGGATTGGCTCTCCATGTGCTGCTGGAATCCCTCCTGAGCTTCCTAATGAGCCCCATTAATTAATTGCTGGTCCCTCAGAAGGTCCTGTTGGGATCCTCCTGGATGTTCAGGTGTGGCACTTGGTGCCTCCAGAAAGACCCAACACCTCTGGTGGAAGGACTATGGGAGAGCCAGGGATTGGCTCTTCATGTGCTGCTGGAATGGAATCCCTCCTGAGCTTCCTAATGAGCCCCATTAATTAATTACTGACCCCTCAGAAGGTCCTGTTGGGGATACTCCTGGATGTTCAGGTGTGGCACTTGGTGCCTCCAGAGGGATTCAACACCTCTGGTGGAAGGTCCATGGGAGACCCAGGGATTGGCATCTCCACTTGCTTGAATGGAATCCCTTCAGAGCTTCCTAATGAGCCCCATTAATTAATTACTGATCCCTCAGAAGTTCCTGTTGGGATCCTCCTGGATGTTCAGGTGTGGCACTTGGTGTCTCCAGAGGGATTCAACACCTCTGGTGGAAGGAACCCAGGGATTGGCTCTCCATGTGCTGCTTGAATGGAATCCCTCCTGAGCTTCCTAATGAGCTCCATTAATTAATTACTGACCCCTCAGAAGGTCCTGTTGGGATCCTCCTGGATGTTCATGTATGGCACTTGGTGCCTCCAGAGAGACCCAACACCTCTGGTGGAAGGCCCATGGGTGACCCCAGGGATTGGCTCTCCATGTGCTGCTGGAATGGAATCCCTCCTGAGCTGCCTAATGAGCCCCATTAATTAATTACTGACCCCTCAGAAGATCCTGTTGGGGATACTCCTGGGTGTTCAGGTGTGGCACTTGGTGCCTCCAGAGAGATGCAACACCTGGGGTGGAAGGTCCATGGGTGACCCCAGGGATTGGCTCTCCATGTGCTGCTGGAATGGAATCCCTTCAGAGGTTCCTAATGAGCCCCATTAATTAATTGCTGGTCCCTCAGAAGGTCCTGTTGGGATCCTCCTGGATGTTCAGGTGTGGCACTTGGTGCTTCCAGAAAGACCCAACACCTCTGGTGGAAGGACTATGGGAGAGCCAGGGATTGGCTCTTCATGTGCTGCTGGAATGGAATCCCTCCTGAGCTTCCTAATGAGCCCCATTAATTAATTACTGACCCCTCAGAAGATCCTGTTGGGATCCTCCTGGATGTTCAGGTGTGGCACTTGGTGCCTCCAGAGGGATTCAACACCTCTGGTGGAAGGTCCATGGGAGACCCAGGGATTGGCATCTCCACTTGCTTGAATGGAATCCCTTCAGAGCTGCCTAATGAGCCCCATTAATTAATTACTGATCCCTCAGAAGGTCCTGTTGGGATCCTCCTGGATGATCAGGTGTGGCACTTGGTGTCTCCAGAGGGATTCAACAACTCTGGTGGAAGGAACCCAGGGATTGGCTCTCCATGTGCTGCTTGAATGGAATCCCTCCTGAGCTGCCTAATGAGCCCCATTAATTAATTACTGACCCCTCAGAAGGTCCTGTTGGAATCCTCCTGGATGTTCAGGTGTGGCACTTGGTGCCTCCAGAGAGACCCAACACCTCTGGTGGAAGGTCCGTGGGAGACCCAGGGATTGGCATCTCCACTTGCTTGAATGGAATCCCTTCAGAGGTTCCTAATGAGCCCCATTAATTAATTGCTGGTCCCTCAGAAGGTCCTGTTGGGATCCTCCTGGATGTTCAGGTTCTCCTGTGTCCCCCTCCAGGTACAGCAGCATCGTCCACGTCTTCATCCGCATCTCCCGCGAGGAAGGGCTGAAGACCCTCTACAGGGGCTTCACCCCCACCATCCTGGGGGTCATCCCCTACGCTGGGCTCAGCTTCTTCACCTATGAGAGCCTCAAGAAGGTCCATGCAGGTGAGGGCCATGCTGGGCTTGGGGTTTGGGGGAGGTTTTGGGCCAACTCTGGGGGTTCCAATGGGTGGGTCCAACTCCTTGCCCCGGCCTTGGAGCTAACTTGGCAGTGGTTGGGTTTGTGGTTGGTGGCACAAGGTGGGTTGTGGAGCCTTGGGAGCCTCCCCACTTCCAGACTCTGCTGGAGAAGAACAAGAAGCTGCAGTTGGGATGAGGTTCTTCACCCATGAGATGGTGAAGAAAGTCCATACTGGGCTTGGGTTTTGGGGGAGGTTTTGGACCAACTCCAGGGGTTCCAATGGGTGGGTGCAACTCCTGGCCCCAGCCTTGGAGCCAACTTGGCAGTGGTTGGGTTTGTGGTTGGTGGCACAAGGTGGGTTGTGGAGCCTTGGGAGCCTCCCCACTTCCAGACTCTGCTGCAGAGGGACAAGAAGCTGCAGTTGGGCTGAACTTCACCCACGAGACAGTGAAGAAAGTCCATTCTGGGCTTGGGTTTTTGGGGAGAATTTGGGCCAAGTCCAGGTGTTTGATTTGGGTTGATCCAACTCCTGGCCCCGGCCTTGGAGCCAACTTGGCAGTTGTTGGGTTTGTGGTTGGTGGCACAAGGTGGGTTGTGGAGCCTTGGGAGCCTCCCCACTTCCGGCCACATTGAGGAGGGACAAGAAGCTGCAGTTGGGCTGAACTTCATCCATGAGATGGTGAAGAAAGTCCCTGCTGCGTTTGCTTTTTTTGGGAGGTTTTGGGCCAACTCCAGGTGTTTGAATTGGGTTGATCCAAATCCTTGCCCTGGCCTTGGAGCCTTGGGAGCCTCTCCCCACTTCCAGACTCTGCTGGAGAAGAACAAGAAGCTGCAGTTGGGCTGAGCTTCTTCACCCATGAGATGGTGAAGAAAGTCCATACTGGGCTTGGGTTTTGGGGGAGGTTTTGGGCCAGCTCCGGGGGTTCCAATGGGTGGGTCCAACTCCTTGCCCCGGCCTTGGAGCCTTGGGAGCCTCCTCACTTCCAAACTCTCGTGGAGAAGAACAAGAAGCTGCAGTTGGGCTGAGTTTCTTCACCCATGAGATGGTGAAGAAAGTCCATACTGGGCTTGGGTTTTGGGGGAGGTTTTGGGCCAGCTCCGGGGGTTCCAATGGGTGGGTCCAACTCCTTGCCCCGGCCTTGGAGCCAACTTGGCAGTGGTTGGGTTTGTGGTTGGTGGCACAAGGTGGGTTGTGGAGCCTTGGGAGCCTCCCCACTTCCAGACTCTGCTGGAGAGGGACAACAAGCTGCAATCCAGGGGTGCAGAAGGACTGGAACACCTCAGGGAGCTGTTTGGTCCCATTGCTCCCCACCCTGAGGTGTCTCTCTCTCCCCCCACCCTGAGGTGTCTCCCCCTACCCTGAGGTGTCTCCCCCCACCCTGAGGTGTCTTCCCCCACCCTGAGGTGTCTCTCCCTCTCCCCAGAGCACAGCGGGAGGCCCCAGCTCCCATTGCCCCCCACCCTGAGGTGTCTCTCCCTCTCCCCACCCTGAGGTGTCTCTCCCCACCCTGAGGTGCTCTCCCCACCCTGAGGTGTCTCTCCCCACCCTGAGGTGTCTCTCCCCACCCTGAGGTGCTCTCCCCACCCTGAGGTGTCTCTCCCTCTCCCCACCCTGAGGTGTCTCTCCCTCTCCCCACCCTGAGGTGTCTCTCCCCACCCTGAGGTGTCTCTCCCTCTCCCCACCCTGAGGTTCTCTCCCCACCCTGAGGTTCTCTCCCCACCCTGAGGTGTCTCTCCCCACCCTGAGGTGTCTCTCCCTCTCCCCACCCTGAGGTGCTCTCCCCACCCTGAGGTGTCTCTCCCCACCCTGAGGTGTCTCTCCCTCTCCCCACCCTGAAGTGCTCTCCCCACCCTGAGGTGTCTCTCCCCACCCTGAGGTGTCTCCCCCACCCTGAGGTGTCTCTCCCTCTCCCCAGAGCACAGCGGGAGGCCCCAGCCCTCTCCAGCAGAGCGGTTGCTCTTCGGGGCCTGCGCGGGGCTCATCGGCCAGTCGGCCTCGTACCCGCTGGACGTGGTTCGGCGGCGGATGCAGACGGCGGGAGTGCTGGGGCACAGCTACAGCTCCATCCTGCTCACCATGCGGGACATCGTCAGGGAGGAGGGACTCGTCAGGGGCCTCTACAAAGGGCTCAGCATGAACTGGGTCAAGGGGCCCATCGCGGTCGGCATCAGCTTCACCACCTTCGACCTGACGCAGATCCTGCTGCGCAAGCTGCAGTGCGGCCCCGCCGGGCACAGGTAGTGCCCCAGCCCTGCCAGGGCACAGAGCCCGCCCTGCCTCCTCCGTGCCCTCACCGCTCACCTGCCTCCTCTGGTTTGCCTCTTGCTCCCGGAGGTTTGGGTGGGTTTTTTTTTTGGTTGGTTTTTCCTGTTTTGATGAGCCTCCCAGTTCCTCGGGAAGGGAGCTCTGCCCTCCCCGAACCAAACTCCCTCGTGCCATCTGCGCCACCGAGTCCTGTGCCCCCCTCACCCTTCTGGTGCCAGGAGAGGAGCCTCCCAAACCAACCTGTGCTGCTCCTGCTCCCCCCTGGGCTCTGGGGGAGGATGGAAGGGCTGGGGAGGGGTGTGGGGATGGACCCCGGAGTGTGGGAAGGGGTTGCTGCTCTTGGGGGGCACTTTGGAGCTCCAGAACTTCTGTTGGATGGATCCAACCTTGCCAAGTGCAATATCCCAGTTGGCCTGGAGGGAATCCCACATTCCTCTGCCAGGCCAGAGCAGGATGGAGCAGGAATGGAGCAGGACAGGGCACTGCTCTTGCGCTGAAAGCTGAATGTTTCCCTGGCTGCAAATGCTGCCCCTTCTCCAGTGATTTCTCCCACTTTGTTTGTGGTGTCTGGAAGTGCTGCCCCTTCTCCAATAATTTCTCCCACTTTTGGGTTGAGTTGGAGACCCAACCCTTGTTTGGGTTGAGTTGTAGACACAATTTGAAGCATTTGGTGTCTGGAAGTGCTGCCCCTTCTCCAGTGATTTCTCCCATTTTTGGGGTTGAGTTGCAGACCCAACCCTTGTTTGTGGTGTCTGGAAATGCTGCCCCTTCTCCAATAATTTCTCCCACCTTTGGGTTGAGTTGCAGACCCAACCCTTGTTTGTGGTGTCTGCAAATGCTGCTCCTTCTCCAGTGATCTCTCCCACTTTTGGGGTTGAGTTGGAGACACAACCCTTGTTTGTGGTGTCTGGAAGTGCTGCCCCTTCTCCACTGATTTCTCCCACTTTGTTTGTGGTGTCTGGAAGTGCTGCCCCTTCTCCAATAATTTCTCCCATTTTTGGGGTTGAGTTGGAGACCCAACCCTTGTTTGAGGTTGAGTTGTAGACACAATTTGAAGGATTTGGTGTCTGGAAATGCTGCCCCTTCAATGATTTCTCCCATTTTGGGGGTTTGTGGTGTCTGGAAATGCTGCTCCTTCTCCAGTGATTTCTCCCATTCTGGGGTTGAGTTGGAGACCCAACCCTTGTTTGTGGTGTCTGAAAGTGCTGCTCCTTCTCCAGTGATTTCTCCCATTCTGGGGTTGAGTTGGAGACCCAACCCTTGTTTGTGGTGTCTGGAAGTGCTGCCCCTTCTCCAATAATTTCTCCCATTTTTGGCTTGAGTTGCAGACCCAACTCTTGTTTCTTGTGTCCCTCTGAGATTACCAAAGACTGTGGAGAGCAAGGGAGGGAAGTTCTGAGCCTTTTTGGAAGCCAAATTCTCCTGTGTGTTGTTAGTGTTGTCCAACTGCCTTGACTCCAACTCCAATCCTGCCCAAACCCTTCCATTTTCCCAGGGATTTCCCAGCCTGGGGTGTTGAAAGGGGGTGTCAATCCCCAAAAATTCCAGCACTTTTATCCTTCAGTGTTATTGTTGCTGCTCTGGGCACCTTTTGAGAACAAATCCCTGTCCCCAAAAAGCTGTCCCTGAGTCCTCTTTGTTCAGCCCTTCTGATCTTGCTGTGCCTGGTCCTCTTCTGACCATCATTAACTCACCATGGTGACCCCCCCAGTAATGGATGAGGGAATTGGTTTTGAACAGTTCAAGGTGGAAAGTGGAGCAGTTTGGAGTCACCCTTGAGGAGCAGAGAGGGAAGGTGGGACACCTTGAGCCAGTAGAATGTTCCCATGGTGAGCTGACCCATGGTGTGGTGGCTTGTTGGGCACAAGAGAAGATAAAAGGTGAAGCTGTAACTAAAGTTCTAACCCTTCTGCTGTTGCTGTGCCTGGTCCTCTTCTGACCATCCTTAACTCACCCCTACAATGGTGACCCCCCCAGTAATGGATGAGGGAATTGATCTTGAACAGTTCAAGGTGGAAAGAGGAGCAGTTTGGAGTCACCCTTGAGGAGCAGGAGCCACCTGTGGAAGGTGGGACACCTTGAGCCAGTAGAATGTTCCCATGGTCAACTGACTAACCCAACCTGGGAGCTGCTTCTCAACAACCCTCTTGTCTTTTGGTACCTTCTCTGTAGGTTCTGCCCCTTCTGTCTCTTCATCCACTCCTGCTTTTCTCTTCCTAAAATCCCCCTGGACCAAGCTGGTCCTTGGGATTGTGGGCACCACAGTCTTGACCCTTCAGAAATGCCCTTTTAGTGCCAATCACTTGGAATTTAAAACAATTAGTGGTGAAGAACCTTTTTGGTGTTTCTCTTTCCAAACCAGTTTTTTGGGAGGGGAAATGGAGTTGGTTTTATGGTCTGTTTTTCTATGAAATTGGGAGTGCAGGAGAGCTCAGAGCAAACTTTGGGACCTCCCTGAGAATCAGATCACCCAAATCAAGATTAAAAATCCCTTTTCACTTGATAATAATCTAAATTAGGCATAAATTAAACTCTGTCCTTCCCTGGTGGTGGGTTTGGAGCTCTCACAGACTGGTGGCACCAACTGGTGGAAGCAGCTCCTCCTTTCCCTCTTCTTGGCACTTCCTTGGAGCAGAACTTGCTTCTGATGCCAAATATTTCCCTTGGGAATCAAGCACTGGACTGGGAGGGCACACTGGGATGGGTCAGACCTTACTGGGATGGGTCCAACCTTACTGGGGTGGGCACACTGGGGTGGGCACACTGGGATGGGCCAGACCTTACTGGGATGGGCACACTGGGATGGGCCAGACCTTACTGGGAGGGCACACTGGGATGGGTCGAATCTTACTGGGTTGGGCACACTGGGATGGGTCAGACCTTACTGGGTTGGGCACACTGAGATGGGTCCGACCTTACTGGGATGGGTCCAACCTTACTGGCTGGGCACACTGGGATGGGTCAGACCTTACTGGTTGGGCACACTGGGATGGGCCAGACCTTACTGGTTGGGCACACTGGGATGGGCCAGACCTTACTGGGTGGGCACACTGGGATGGGCCAGACCTTACTGGGGTGGGCACACTGGGATGGGTCAGACCTTACTGGGTGGGCACACTGGGATGGGTCCGGCCTTACTGGGATGGGTCCAACCTTACTGGTTGGGCACACTGAGATGGGTCCGACCTTACTGGGATGGGTCCAACCTTACTGGCTGGGCACACTGGGATGGGTCAGACCTTACTGGTTGGGCACACTGGGATGGGCCAGACCTTACTGGTTGGGCACACTGGGATGGGCCAGACCTTACTGGGTGGGCACACTGGGATGGGCCAGACCTTACTGGGGTGGGCACACTGGGATGGGTCAGACCTTACTGGGTGGGCACACTGGGATGGGTCCGGCCTTACTGGGATGGGTCCAACCTTACTGGTTGGGCACACTGGGATGGGTCAGACCTTACTGGTTGGGCACACTGGGATGGGTCAGACCTTAATGGTTGGGCACACTGGGATGGGTCCAACCTTACTGGGTTGGGCACACTGAGATGGGTCCAACCTTACTGGGAGGGCAAACTGGGATGGGCCAGACCTTACTGGGGTGGGCACACTGGGATGGGTCCGACCTTACTGGGTTGGGCTCACTGGGATGGGCCAGACCTTACTGGGTTGGGCACACTGGGATGGGTCAGACCTTACTGGTTGGGCACACTGGGATGGGTCAAACCTTACTGGGTGGGCACACTGGGATGGGTCAGACCTTACTGGTTGGGCACACTGGGGTGGGTCCGGCCTTACTGGGATGGGTCCAACCTTACTGGTTGGGCACTGGTGGGGTATCACTTCTGCCTCCAAGCCCAGAGCTGAGGATTTCTGCCCCTGGTTTCTCACATCTTCCAAGAGGACACCACGAATCCTGGGTGTGCTTTGCTCCTGTTGCTCCCACATCTCCAGCTTCCCAGGAGCCTCCCTGGCACCTTCCCTGGCACCTTCCCTGGCACCTTCCCTGGCACCTTCCCTGGAGCTTCCCTGGACCTTCCCTGGCACCTTCCCAGGAGCTTCTCTGAAGCTTCTCTGGAGCTTCCCAGGAGCACTTCCAGCACTCCTTGAGGTCCTTCTCCCTGCCTTCCACCTGGAAGGACCATCTCCATCTCCACCCTCTTGTCTTCACCCCAAAAGCAGCTGAGGCATGAAAGGAAACCTTGAGCAGAATTGATGTGGCAGGTCCTGCAGGTCCTTCTGGAGCACCTGAGAAGGTTCCTGAGCCCTTCAGATAATTCCAGATTACCTGACAGGGTTCTTGAGCTCTGCAGGTCCTTCTGGAGCACCTGAGAAGGTTCCTGAGCCCTTCAGAGTATTCCAAATTACCTGAGAAGGTTCCTGGGCCTTTCAGGTGCTTCTGGGGCACCTGAGAAGGTTCCTGAGCCCTTCAGATAATTCCAGATTACCTGACAGGGTTCTTGAGCTCTGCAGGTCCTTCTGGAGCTCCTGAGAAGGTTCCTGAGCCCGTCAGGTAATTCCAAATTACCTGACAGGGTTTCTGAGCTCTGCAGGTTCTTCTGGAGCTCCTGAGGTTTCTGGACCTTTCAGGTCCTTCTGGAGCACCTGAGAAGGTTCCTGAGCTCTGCAGGTCCTTCTGGAGCTCCTGAGAAGGTTCCTGGACCTTTCAGGTTCTTCTGGAGCACCTGAGAAGGTTTCTGAGGCCTTCAGAGAATTCCACATTACCTGACAGGGTTCCTGAGCTCTGCAGGTCCTTCTGGAGCTCCTGAGAAGGTTCCTGAGCCTTTCAGGTAATTTCAAATTACCTGAGAAGGTTCCTGAGCTCTGCAGGTCCTTCTGGAGCTCCTGAGAAGGTTCCTGCACCTTTCAGGTCCTTCTGGAGCACCTGAGAAGGTTCCTGGACCTTTCAGGTCCTTCTGGAGCACCTGAGAAGGTTCCTGAGCTCTGCAGGTCCTTCTGGAGCTCCTGAGAAGGTTCCTGAGCCTTTCAGGTAATTCCAAATTACCAGAGAAGGTTCCTGGGCCTTTCAGGTCCTTCTGAAGCACCTGAGAAGGTTCCTGAGCTCTGCAGGTCCTTCTGGAACTCCTGAGAAGGTTCCTGGACCTTTCAGGTCCTTCTGGAGCACCTGAGAAGGTTCCTGAGCCCTTCAGTTTCTTCTGGAGCACCTGAGAAGGTTCCTGAACCTCTCAGGTAATTCCAGGTCACCTGGCAGGGCTCCCGTGCCCAGCAGAGCTCTGCGGGCACACCTTGGGCTCTGCCCACCTGGACTGACCCACAGCAGGACTTGGCCTTGCTACAGAACAGCCTTTTCTTTAACCTTGTAGGGGCTGATTCCTCCCCTTCTCCCTGTGCCCCCCATGCCCCCCGTGCCCCCCGTGCCCTCCATGCCCCCCCAATGCCCCCCATGCCCCCCATGCCCCCCATGCCCCCCATGCCACGCTCTGCAGGTTCCCAGCACTGTCTATGCAGAATTGAGCACAAACTGTCCAAAGCCTTCTGTGTGTCCCCCCCGAGGGGTGTGTGAGTTTTTGGGGTGGATTTTGGCTGCTTTTCTCGGCTCTGGAGTTCTATTTTATTGCCGTGAAGACACTTTGTTACAATCTGATGTTTATATTTGGAGATTTGTGCCAAGAGAGGATGTATATTTAATAAAAAATGGGAATTAAAGCCGAGCCTCTCGGGGGGGCGGGGAGGGGGGGACAGGGAGGGGGTGGCAGGGAGGGGGGGACAGGGGGACAGGGAGGGGGGGCTAGGGGGACACGGGGACAGGGAGGGGGCGGCGGGGAGGGGGGGACAGGGGGACACGGGGACAGGGAGGGGGGGATAGGGGGACACGGGGACAGGGAGGGGGGGACAGGGGGACACGGGGACAGGGAGGGGGGGACAGGGGGACACGGGGACAGGGAGGGGGCGGCAGGGAGGGGGGGATCGGGGGACACGGGGACAGGGAGGGGGGGACAGGGGGACACGGGGACAGGGAGGGGGGGACAGGGGGACACGGGGACAGGGAGGGGGCGGCAGGGAGGGGGGGACAGGGGAACACGGGGACAGGGGGACAGGGAGGGGGGGATAGGGGGACACGGGGACCGGGACACGGGGACAGGGAGGGGGGGACACACAGGGACATGGGGACATACAGGGACAGTGGGGCAGAGACACGGGGACAGGGACACGGGGATGGGGACACACAGGGACATACAGGGGCGGGAGGACACGGGGACACACAGGGACGGACATACAGGGACAGTGGGGCAGGGACACAGGGATGGGGACACGGGGACAGGGACACGGGGACACACGGGGACAGTGGGGCAGGGACACAGGGATGGGGGCACGGGGACGGGGACACACGGGGACAGTGGGGCAGGGACACAGGGATGGGGGCACGGGGACAGGGACACGGGGACACACGGGGACAGTGGGGCAGGGACACAGGGATGGGGACACGGGGACAGGGACACGGGGATGGGGACACAGGGATGGGGACACACGGGGACATACAGGGGCAGGGGGACACGGGGATGGGGACACAGGGATGGGGACACACAGGGACATACAGGGGCAGGGGGACACGGGGACACACAGGGACAGGGGGACATACAGGGACAGTGGGGCAGGGACACAGGGATGGGGACACGGGGACAGGGACACGGGGATGGGGACACGGGGACAGGGACAGGGGGACACACAGGGACACGGGGATGGGGACAGGGACAGGGGGACACACAGGGACAGGGACACACACATGGACATGGGGACACAGGGATGGAGACACGGGGACAGGGGGACACGGGGACAGGGACACGGGACAAGGACACGGGGACAGGGACACGGGACAGGGGGACACAAGGACAGGGGGACACAGGGACAGGGGGACAGGGACACCGGGACAGAGGCACAGGGACATGGGGACACAAGGGCCGGGGGAACATGGGGGCAGAGACACAGAGGGACAGGGACATGGGGACAGAGGGACAGGGACACGGGGACGGGGACACAGGGAGAGGGACAGGGGGACACACAGGGACACGGGGACAGGGGACACAGGGACAGGGGGACAGGGACATACAGGGACGGGGACACACGGGGACACTGGGACATGGTAACAGAGGGACATGGGGACGGGGGACACAGGGATGGGGACGGGGACAGGGACACGGGGCACAGGGACATGGGGACACGGGGACAAGGGGACACAGGGACGGGGACACGGGGATAGGGGGACACACAGGGACAGGGAGACACAGGGACGGGGGGACACGGGGACAGGACGGGGAAACGGGGACAGGGGGACATGGACACGAGGACAGGGGGACACACAGGGACATCCAGGGACATCCAGGGACACAGGGTGTGTGGTGGCAGCAGGTGGCACTGTCGCCTCAGCCATGGCCTGGTCCTTCCCCACGTTGGGTACCCGCAGGCGCTGCCAGTCTGGGGACATTTGGGCGCTTCCAGACGTGCCACCCGGAGCCGGGCAGGGGGGGTTGGGGACACTCAGGGGGCTTTGGGGACACTGGGGGGGGTTTGGGGACACCCAGTCGGCTTTGGGGACACTCGGGGGGATTTGGGGACACTCAGGGGAGCTTTGGGGACACGCAGGGAGGTTTTGGGGACACCCAGGAGGGTTTGGGGACAGTCAGGGGGGGCTTTGGGAACACTCAGTCGGCTTTGGGGACACTCAGGGGGCATTGGGGACACTCGGGGGGGGTTTGGGGACACCCAGGAGGGTTTGGGGACAGTCACGGGGGGCTTTGGGAACACTCAGGGGGGCTTTGGGGACATCCGGGGGGGCTTTGAGGACACTCGGGGGCTTTGGGGACACTCGGGGTGATTTGGGGACACTCAGTCGGCTTTGGGGACACTCAGGGGGCATTGGGGACACTCGGGGGGGTTTGCGGACAGCCAGGGGGGTTTGGGGACACCCGGGGGAGCTTTGGGGACACTCAGGGGGCTTTGAGGACACTCGGGGGGATTTGGGGACACTCGGGGGGATTTGGGGACACCCAGGAGGGTTTGGGGACAGTCACGGGGGGCTTTGGGAACACTCAGGGGGGCTTTGGGGACACTCGGGGGCTTTGGGGACACTCGGGGGGGTTTGCGGACAGCCAGGGGGGTTTGGGGACACCCGGGGGAGCTCTGGGGACACTCAGGGGGCTTTGGGGACACCCAGGAGGGCTTGGGGACAGTCACGGGGGGCTTTGGGAACACTCAGGGGGGCTTTGGGGACACTCGGGGGCTTTGGGGACACTCGGGGGGCTTTGGGGACACTCGGGGGGATTTGGGGACACTCGAGGGCTTTGGGGACACTCGGGGGCTTTGGGGACACTCAGGACAATCCAAGCAGCAGCTTTTGGGTGGCACCAACTCCAAGTCACCTCTTTATTCCAAACCCAGCCCAGGCTGGGCATGAGGATGCCCACAATGATGCCCACGATGATGCCCATGAGGATGCCCACGATGTCCACGATGATGCCCATGGGGATGCCCACAATGATGCCCACGATGATGCCCATGAGGATGCCCACAATGATGCCCACGATGATGCCCATGAGGATGCCCACGATGTCCACGATGATGCCCATGGGGATGTCCACGATGATGCCCACAATGATGTCCACGATGATGCCCATGAGGATGCCCACAATGATGCCCATGAGGATGCCCACAATGATGTCCACGATGATGCCCATGAGGATGCCCACAATGATGCCCACGATGATGCCAAGGAGCCCTGACCCAGCTGGGCAGAGCAGAGACCCCACAAACCCCCCCCAGCTGGTGGGGGCAAACAGCAGGCAGGGCACACCCCACAGCCCACGCTGGCACCTCGAGGTGCCACCCTGTGCCAGGTCCCACCACGTCCTGTGCCCAGTGTGGGCCACCTGGGCTGGCAGGAGGTGCTGCCCACAGGGGTGGGGTGTGCCCACAGTGGGTCAGGGGTGTGCCCACAGTGGGTCAGGAGCGGGCACAGGGGCTGCAGGGGGTGGCACCAGGCACGGTGGTGATGGGTGGCAGGAGCAGGCGATGCCCACCCTGACCTGGGCACAACACCCATCCTGCCCAAAGCTGGCAGAGGAAATACCCGCCCTGTGTCCACCAGCACGTGCCAAAGGGGCAAACCAGCCAAGGCAGCAGCAGCTGGGCACCCACTGTGCCCCCTGGCACGGCCCAGTTGGCACCAGTCAGGACGATGCCAGGTACTGGTGGAAGTAGAGGCCGAAGAGGCTGGTGATGACCTGGCATAGTGCCACCCACCAGGTGAGGAAGGAGAAGAGCCCCCTGAAGAAGGGGGGGGTGAAGATGCCCTCCAGGATGCCCGTGAGCTGCTGCACCACCACCTGCACGTCCTCGCTGTCGGCGCTGGCAGTGCCCGCTGGCACCGCCGGGGGCACGGGGGGTGGCTCCGGGTACAGCCCCCAGGAGTGGTGCCCTGTGGGACAGAGGGCACAGGGATGTGGGTGGGGGTCCCTGAGCTGCAGCCTCAGCCCCCTGGCACAGCCCAGCTGTGGGCACTGGGGTTGTGCCAACTGCAAACCGTGGGCATCACAGAAGAGAATAATCACCATGCTCTGAGCTGGACCCCCAAGGACCATCCTGGCACTGCCCAGGACACCCCAACAGTGCCACCCTGTGCCCCAGATCATCCAAACACTCCTGGAGCTCTGGCAGTGCCCCAGCTGTGCCCACTGCCCTGGGGAGCCTGGTCAGTGCCCACCACCCTCTGGGGGAAGAGCCTTTCCCTGAGATCCATGCCAGGCCCTGGCACAGCATTCCCTGAGCTCCATGCCAACCCCCTGGCACAGCATTCCCTGAGCTCCATGCCAGGCCCTGGCACAGCATTCCCTGAGCTCCATCCTGACCTCCCCTGGCACAGCATCCCCTGAGCTCCATGCCAACCCCCTGGCACAACTCCAGCTGTTCCCTGAGCTCCCATGCCAACCTCCCTGGCACAGCATTCCCTGAGCTCCATCCCAGCCCCTGGCACAGCATTCCCTGAGCTCCATGCCAATCCCCTGGCACAGCATTCCCTGAGCTCCATCCTGACCTCCCCTGGCACAGCATTCCCTGAGCTCCATCCTGATCCCCCTGGCACAGCATTCCCTGAGCTCCCATGCCAACCCCCTGGCACAGCATTCCCTGAGCTCCATCCCAACCCCTGGCACAGCATTCCCTGAGCTCCATCCTGATCCCCCTGGCACAGCATTCCCTGAGCTCCCATGCCAACCCCCTGGCACAGCATTCCCTGAGCTCCATCCTGACCCCCCCTGCCACAGCATTCCCTGAGCTCCATCCCAACCCCTGGCACAGCATTCCCTGAGCTCCATGCCAACCCCCTGGCACAGCATCCCCTGAGCTCCATGCCAACCCCCTGGCACAACTCCAGCTGTTCCCTGAGCTCCCATGCCAACCTCCCTGGCACAGCATTCCCTGAGCTCCATCCCAGCCCCTGGCACAGCATTCCCTGAGCTCCATGCCAATCCCCTGGCACAGCATTCCCTGAGCTCCATCCTGACCACCCCTGGCACAGCATTCCCTGAGCTCCATCCCAGCCCTGGCACAGCATTCCCTGAGCTCCATCCCAACGTCCCTGGCACATCTTCATGCCATTCCCTGAACTCCATGCCAACCCCCTGGCACATCTTCACGCCAGGGTTGGTGCTGCCCCTCCTGTGCCCCTTGTGAAGGTTTTGCAGCCACCTATGAGGGTCTGTGGGCACCACCTGGGTGCCGGTGGCACCCCCACACCCTGCAGGTGCCCCCCTGTGCCCCCCATGCCACCCTCCAGGGGCTCACCCAGCGTCTTGAGGAGCAGAGTGCAGTGCAGGGTGAGGGCGATGGGCACCACGTACTGCAGGGTGACCACGGGCACGTAGCAGAAGATCCTGGTGATCTGTGGGCAGAGCGGGCACCGCTCAGGGCATGGGGCACAGCGCCGTGCCCACCCCCCCGTGCCCCATGCCAACCTTCTGCTGGATCTCCAGGGCTGGGATCCGTCCTGCCTCCCTCCTCAGCTGCTCCACCCAGCGCTCTGCCAGCCCCAGGTAGGCCTGGAGGTGCCAACGGGTGCCCAGCAGGCGCAGCAGGCACAGCCCCACGATGGCCCAGAGCCGGGCGGTGTCGTAGCCAGAGTCTGACAGGCTGTGGGCACAGGGGGCACGGGGGGCACAGGGGGGTCAGGGGCATCTGGGGGGCAAAGTCTGACAGGCTGTGGGCACAGGGGGCACAGGGGGTGTGAGGGGCATCCTGGGCATCTGGGGGGGGGGCAGAGTCTGACAGGCTGTGGGCACAGGGGGCACAGGGGGGGTCAGGGGCATCTGGGGGGCAGTCTGACAGGCTGTGGGCATAGGGGGCATCCTGGGCATCTGGGGGGGCAGAGAGTGACAGGCTGTGGGCACAGGGGGCACAGGGGGTGTGAGGGGCATCCTGGGCATCTGGGGGGCAAAGTCTGACAGGCTGTGGGCACAGGGGGCACAGGGGGGTCAGGGGCATCTGGGGGGGGCAGAGTGTGACAGGCTGTGGGCACAGGGGGCACAGGGGGTGTGAGGGGCATCCTGGGCATCTGGGGGGCAAAGTCTGACAGGCTGTGGGCACAGGGGGCACAGGGGAGTCAGGGGCATCTGGGGGGGGGCAGAGTGTGACAGGCTGTGGGCACAGGGGGGGGTCAGGGGCATCCTGGGGGGCAGAGTGTGACAGGCTGTGGGCACAGGGGGGGTCAGGGGCATCCTGGGCATCTGGGGAGCAGAGTTCGACAGGCTGTGGGCACAGGGGGCATCCTGGGGGGCAGAGTCTGACAGGCTGTGGGCACAGGGGGCACAGGGGGGGTCAGGGGCATTTGGGGGGCACAGGGGGGGTCAGGGGCATCCTGGGGGGCAGAGTGTGACAGGCTGTGGGCACAGGGGGGGCTCTCAGGGGCATCCTGGGCACCAGAGCTCCTGGCAGGGTGTGTTGGCACAGGGGGGTGGCATCTGTGCCCCACTCACATCTGCACTGTGTCCTTGCCCAGGGGGGCACGGAGCAGGAAGTCCCTGGAGATGGGTCTGACCCACATCACCACCACCAGCACCGGTGCCAGGAAACCCACGTGGAGCAGCACCCTGTGGAGGTGCCACCTGAGACCCCCAGGGCACTGGGGAGGTGCCACCTGAGACTTCCCCCCAGGACCCTGTGGAGGTGCCACCTGAGACCCCCAGGGCACTGGGGAGGTGCCACCAGACCCCCCAGGGCACTGGGGAGGTGCCACCTGAAACGCCTCAGGACCCTGTGGAGGTGCCACCTGAGACCCCCCGGGGCACTGTGGAGGTGCCACCTGAGACCCCCCAAGACCCTGTGAAGGTGCCACCAGAGACCCCCAGGGCACTGTGGAGGTGCCACCAGACCCCCTGGGACCATGTGCAGGTGGCACCAGACCCCCCAGGACCCTGTGGAGGTGCCACCTGAGACCCCTCCAGGCCACCCACGTGGAGGTGCCCCCATAGACCCCCCAGGACCTCATGCAGGTGCCACCAGAGACCCCCAGGTCATTGTGGAGGTGCCACCAGACCCCCCAGGACCTCATGGAGGTGCCACCAGACCCGCCAGGACCCTGCGGAGGTGCCACCAGAGGCCCCTGTGCCCCCAGTGCCCCGTCCCCTCCATCCCAGCCAATTCTCACCCTCCCACCACCAACCCCCTGCCCCCTTCCCCACCCCAGGTCACCCAACTGTGCCAGGGGTCTGTCAGCTGCCATCCTGAGGGCATCCAGGTGTGTCTGTGCCAGGCGCAGCCCCGGGAAGGTCAGGCAGGCGCCCAGGAAGGAGCAGAGGGCAACCAGTGCCAGCTTGAATGCCAGTTTGGCCAGGGGCAGCCTGTGGGGGGCACAAGGGACAGCTGGGGGAGGGGGGGGCTGTGTTGCCACCCCAGACCTCCAGAAACCCCCCACAAAAACCCCCGTGCCCATCTGTGCCAAGGTGCCAACTCACGTCCACTGCCAGCCCCGAGGCTTCAGGATGGGCTCCAGGTTGGTGGTGACGGCGGCCAGGCCTGTGGGGAGGGACCCCCATGGGTGGGGAGGGACCCCCTGAGCGGCAGGGACACCCATGGGTGGGGAGGGACTCCCTTGAGTGGGCAGGGACACCCTTGGGTGGGCAGGGACACCCATGAGTGGGGAGGGACCCCCTGAATGGGCAGGGACCCCCTGAGCAGGGAGGGACACCCATGGGTGGGGAGGGACCCCCTGAGAGGGGAGGGACCCCCATGGGTGGGGAGGGACACTCTGAGAGTGGAGGGACCCCCTGTGTGGGCAGGGACACCCTTGGGTGGGGAGGGACCCTTTGAGTGGGCAAGGACCCCCATGGGTGGGGAGGGAGCCTCTGAGTGGGGAGGAACCCCCTGAATGGGCTGAGATCCTCTGAGAGGAGAGGGACCCCCATGGGTGGGGAGGGACCCCCTGAATGGGCAGGGACACCCTTGGGTGGGGAGGGACCCCCTGAGTGGGGAGGGACCCCCTGAGTGGGCAGGGACACCCTGGGTGGGGAGGGACCCCCACGGGTGGGGAGGGACCCCCTGAGTGGGGAGGGACACCCATGGGTGGGGAGGGACCCCCTGAGAGAGGAGGGACCCCCTGAGTGGGCAGGGATCCCCTGAGTGGGGAGGAACCCCCTGAGTGGGGAGGGACACCCATGGGTGGGGAGGGACCCCCTGAATGGGCAGGGACCCCCTGAGTGGGGAGGGACCCCCACGGGTGGGGAGGGACCCCCTGAGTGGAGAGAGACCCCCTGAGTGGAGAGAGACCCCCTGAGTGGGGAGGGATCCCCTGAGTGGGGAGGAACCCCCTGAGTGGGGAGGGACCCCCTGAGTGGAGAGAGACCCCCTGAGTGGGGAGGAACCCCCTGAGTGGGGAGGGACCCCCTGAGTGGGGAGGGATCCCCTGAGTGGGGAGGGATCCCCTGAGTGGGGAGGGACCCCCGTGGGTGGGGAGGGACCCCCATGGGTGGGGAGGGACCCCCTGAGAGAGGAGGGAACCCCTGAGTGGGCAGGGACACCCTGGGTGGGGAGGGACCCCCACGGGTGGGGAGGGACCCCCTGAGTGGGGAGGGACACCCATGGGTGGGGAGGGACACCCATGGGTGGGGTGTGACCCCTATAAAGTGGGGTGTGACCCACATAACTGGGTGTGACCCCCATAACTGGGTGTCCCCCCCACGTGAGGTGCCTGCACCCCCCAGAGCCCCCTCCCCACCCCTCCCCCCGTGCCCCACCCCCCACCTGAGTCGAGGCCAAACTCCAGCAGGTCCTCCCGGACCACCAGGACCACCATGGCGAGGAGGAGGAAGAGGAAGGCGAAGGTGAGACAGACCGAGCGCTCCCCGCCCTCCTGCGAGCGGAAATAATGGCCCAGCACGGTGAGAAACACCTTCCTGGGGGGGTCAAGGAAACCTGGGGGGCTCGGGGGGACCCCCAACCCTGAGGTCCTTTGAGGGACCCCCCAACCCTGGGACAAGGGGAGGCTGTAAAGGAAACCCTGAGGGGCTTGGGGGACCCCCAAACTGGGGAGATGGGGCCTGTCAAGGGGGTTTGGGGGACCCCAATCTGGGGGTGAGGGGGGGCTGCCAAGGGGTTTTGGGGACCCCCAGCCCTGGGACAAGGGGGGGCTGTCACAGAAACCCTGAGGGGCTCTGGGGACCCCCAAACTGGGGAGAGGGGGGGCTGTCAAGGGGGTTTGGGGGACCCCAATCTGGGGGTGAGGGGGGGCTGCCAAGGGGTTTTGGGGATCCCCAGCCCTGGGACAAGGGGGGGCTGTCACAGAAACCCTGAGGGGCTCTGGGGACCCCCAAACTGGGGAGAGGGGGGGCTGTCAAGGGGGCTTGGGGGACCCCCAATCTGGGGGTCAGGGGGGCTGCCAAGGGGTTTTGGGGATCCCCAGCCCTGGGACAAGGGGGGGCTGTCACAGAAACGCTGAGGGGCTCTGGGGACCCCCAAACTGGGGAGAGGGGGGGCTGTCAAGGGGTTTTGGGAGACCCCCAATCTGGGGGTCAGGGGGGCTGTCAAGGGGTTTTGGGGGACCCCCAACCCCAGGGAGAGGGGGGGGCTGCCAAGGAAATCTGGGGGGCTCTGGGGGACCCCCAACCCTGAAGGTCTTTGGGGGACCCCAAAGCCCCGGGGAGAGGGGGGGCTGTCAAGGAAATTCTGGGGGGCTTTGGGGACCCCCAATCTGGGGGTGAGGGGGGGGCTGTCAAGGGGTTTTGGGGACCCCCAACCCTGTAACAAGGGGAGACTGTCAAAGAAACCCTGAGGGGCTTTGGGGGTCCCCTGTCAAGGAAACCAGGGGGTTTGGGGGACCCCCAATCTGGGGGTGAGGGGGGGCTGGCAAGAGGTTTTGGGGACCCCCAACCCTGGGGTGAGGGGGGGCTGGCAAGGAAACCCTGGGGGGCTCTCAAGACCCCCAACCCTGAGGTCCTTTGAGGGACCCCCAACCTTGGGACAACAGGAGGCTGTCAAGGAAACCCTGAGGGGCTTTGGGGACCCCCAATCTGGGGGTCAGGGGGGCTGTCAAGGGGCTCCGGGGGACCCCTAATCCCAGGGAGAGGGGGGGCTGTCAAGGAAACCCTGAGGGGCTTTGGGGGTCCCCTGTCAAGGAAATCAGGGGGTTTGGGGGACCCCCAACCCTGGGGTGAGGGGGGGCTGGCAAGGAAACCCTGGGGGGCTCTGCGGACCCCCAACCTTGAGGTCCTTTGAGGGACCCCCAACCCTGGGACAAGGGGACCCTGTCAAGGAAACCCTGGGGGGTATTGGGGACCCCCAACCCTGGGACAAGGAGAGGCTGTCAAGCAAACCCTGAAGGCCTCTGGGGGACCCCCAGTCACCCTGGAGGAGCAGGAGCCACCTGTAGAAGGTGGGACACCTTGAGCCAGTAGAATGTTCCCATGGTGACCTGAGTAACCAGTGGCTTGTTGGGCACAAGAGGAGATAAAAGGTGAAGCTGGAACCAAAACTAAAGTTCTAAGCTCTTTGTTCAACCTTTCTGATGTTGCTTTGCCTGATCCTCTTCTGACCATCATTAACTCAACCCTACAATGGTGACCCCCCAGTAATGGATGAGGGAATGGATCTTGAACAGTTCAAGGTGGAAAGAGGAGCAGTTTGGAGTCACCCTTGAGGAGCAGGAGCCACCTGTGGAAGGTGGGACACCTTTAACTAGTAAAATGTTCCCATGGTGACCTGACCCACGGTGTGATGGCTTGTTGGGTACAAGAGGAGAAAAAAGGTGAAGCTGTAACTAAAGTTCTAACCCTTCTGATGTTTCTGTGCCTGATCCTCTTCTGACCCTCATTAACTCAACCCTACAATGGTGACCCCCCCAGTAATGGATGAGGGAATTGATCTTGGACAGTTCAAGGTGGAAAGAGGAGCAGTTTGGAGTCACCCTTGAGGAGCAGAGAGGGAAGGTGGGACACCTTGAGCCAGTAGAATGTTCCCATGGTGACCTGACCCATGGTGTGGTGGCTTGTTGGGCACAAGAGGAGATAAAAAGTGAAGCTGTAACTAGAAATAAAGTTCTAAGCTCTTTGTTCAGCCCTTCTGATGTTGCTTTGCCTGGTCCTCTTCTGACCATCCTTAACTCACCCCTACAGGTGGTGGGTCCCCTCCCCTGCCCTCACAGGACCTCCCTGGTGGGGGCTGGCAGTGCCCCCCAGAGCCCAGGAGAAGGATACACTGAGAAGAAGATGCTGAGGAGGCACCAGAGCAGCCCCAGGTTGGTCTCCCGGGCCGGGTTGGCCACACTGTAATAGCCCTCGGTGAGGACGTAGACGATGGTGGAGTAGAGGGCAAAGTCCACAAACCACTGGTAGTCCACGAAGTACCTGAGAACTGGGGGGCACAGAGACCCCTCACCATGCTGGGGGGGCACACAGAGACCCCTCACCATGCTGGGGGGGCACACAGGGAGCCCTCACCATGCTGGGGGGGCACACAGGGACCCCTCACCATGCTGGGGGGGCACACAGGGACCCCTCACCATGCTGGGGGGGCACACAGGGAGCCCTCACCATGCTGGGGGGGCACACAGGGACCCCTCACCATGCTGGGGGGGCACACAGGGAGCCCTCAGCAATGGGGGGCACAGCACTGGGGGGCACAGGGACCCCTCAGCACTGGGGGGCACAGAGACCCCTCACCATGCTGGGGGGGCACACAGGGACCCCTCACCATGCTGGGGGGGCACACAGGGACCCCTCAGCAATGGGGGGCACAGCACTGGGGGGCACAGAGACCCCTCACCATGCTGGGGGGGCACACAGGGACCCCTCACCATGCTGGGGGTACCCACAGGGACCTCTCACCATGCTGGGGGTACCCACAGGGACCCCTCACCATGCTGGGGGGGCACACAGGGAGCCCTCACCATGCTGGGGGTACCCACAGGGACCTCTCACCATGCTGGGGGTGCCCACAGGGACCCCTCACCATGCTGGGGGTACCCACAGGGACCCCTCACCATGCTGGGGGGGCACACAGGGAGCCCTCACCATGCTGGGGGGGCACACAGGGACCCCTCACCATGCTGGGGGGGCACACAGGGAGCCCTCAGCAATGGGGGGCACAGCACTGGGGGGCACAGGGACCCCTCAGCACTGGGGGGCACAGAGACCCCTCACCATGCTGGGGGGGCACACAGGGACCCCTCACCATGCTGGGGGGGCACACAGGGAGCCCTCACCATGCTGGGGGTACCCACAGGAACCCCTCACCATGCTGGGGGTGCCCACAGGGAGCCCTCACTAATGGGGGGCACAGCACTGGGGGGCACAGGGACCCCTCAGCACTGGGGGGCACAGAGACCCCTCACCATGCTGGGGGTACCCACAGGGACCCCTCACCATGCTGGGGGTGCCCACAGGGACCCCTCACCATGCTGGGGGGGCACACAGGGACCCCTCACCATGCTGGGGGTACCCACAGGGACCTCTCACCATGCTGGGGGTGCCCACAGGGACCCCTCACCATGCTGGGGGTACCCACAGGGACCCCTCACCATGCTGGGGGGGCACACAGGGAGCCCTCACCATGCTGGGGGGGCACACAGGGAGCCCTCAGCAATGGGGGGCACAGCACTGGGGGGCACAGGGACCCCTCAGCACTGGGGGGCACAGAGACCCCTCACCATGCTGGGGGGGCACACAGGGAGCCCTCACCATGCTGGGGGTACCCACAGGGACCCCTCACCATGCTGGGGGTGCCCACAGGGACCCCTCACCATGCTGGGGGTGCCCACAGGGACCCCTCACCATGCTGGGGGTGCCCACAGGGACCCCTCACCATGCTGGGGGTACCCACAGGGACCTCTCACCATGCTGGGGGTGCCCACAGGGAGCCCTCACCATGCTGGGGGTGCACACAGGGACCCCTCACCATGCTGGGGGGGCACACAGGGAGCCCTCAGCAATGGGGGGCACATCACTGGGGGGCACAGGGACCCCTCAGCACTGGGGGGCACAGAGACCCCTCACCATGCTGGGGGGGCACACAGGGACCCCTCAGCAATGGGGGGCACAGCACTGGGGGGCACAGAGACCCCTCACCATGCTGGGGGGGCACACAGGGAGCCCTCACCATGCTGGGGGGGCACACAGGGACCCCTCACCATGCTGGGGGTACCCACAGGGACCCCTCACCATGCTGGGGGGGCACACAGGGAGCCCTCAGCAATGGGGGGCACAGGGACCCCTCAGCACTGAGGGACACAGAGACCCCTCACCATGCTGGGGGTGCACACAGGGACCCCTCACCATGCTGGGGGTACCCACAGGGACCTCTCACCATGCTGGGGGGGCACACAGGGACCCCTCACCATGCTGGGGGTACCCACAGGGACCTCTCACCATGCTGGGGGGGCACACAGGGACCCCTCACCATGCTGGGGGTACCCACAGGGACCTCTCACCATGCTGGGGGGGCACACAGGGACCTCTCACCATGCTGGGGGCACCCACAGGAACCCTCTCAGCAATAGGGGGCACCCACAGGGACCCCTCAGCATTGTGGGGGCACAGAGACCCCTGAGCACTGGGGGGGCACAGGGACCCCTCAGCATTGTGGGGGCACAGAGACCCCTCAGCACTGGGGGGGGGCACACAGGGAACCCCCAGCAATGGGGGCACAGCATGGGGTGCCCACAGGGACCCCCCAGCAATGGGGGCACCCACAGGGACCCCGAGCACTGGAGGGGCACCCACAGGGACCCCCCAGCAATGGGGGCACCCACAGTGATCCCCCAGCAATGGGGGCACCCACAGGGACCCCGAGCACCGGAGGGGCACCCACAGAGACCCCTCAGCACTGGGGGCACAGAGGGCTCCCTGAGCACACCGGGGGTGCCCACAGGGGGTCCCTGAGGGCAGGGCAGGGTGGGTGGGCACTCACCCAGGGCATCCACAGCAGTGATGGGCGCCGTGTCCAGGCGCAGGGCGATGTCCCTTGGCACCGACAGGGGCTTGTCCTCCACCACTCCATTCACCCTCCTGCAGGGGACACCACGGGCTGGGTGGTCCCCTGGGTGCCACAGTGCCCTCCTTGCCACCAGCCCCTGCCCACCGTGCCCAAATGCCACCCCCAGCCCCTGCTCACCTGTCCCTCCTGCCCTTGGGGCGCTGCTTCCCGGCCAGGGCACAGAGCTCCTCGTCCGAGGGGTGTTTGTAGCGGTACAGGCTGGCATGGAGGGGGCAAGGGGGGTCTCAGCGGTGCCAGGGGTGCCCCCAAACCCCCCCCCAGGGAGGGGCAGGGCCTGTACCTGCCGTTGCAGAGCAGCCAGCGGGCGAAGGAGCAGTGTGGTGCCATCCTCTGCAGCAGGGTGGCAGCCAGCAGGGTCACCAGCACCTGTACCCCCAGCACCGCCTGTGCCAGGGGGGGACACTGCAGGGTCACCCCGGGGTGCCACGGTGGGGGGGGGGACACTGCGGGGTCACCCCGGGGTGCCACGGTGGGGGGGGGCAACACTGGGGGGTCACCCTGGGGTGCCACACATGGAGGGGACACTGGGGGTGGTCACCCTGGGGTGCCACAGGTGGGGGGAACACTGGGGGGTCACCCTGGGGTGGGGTGGACACTGCGGGGTCACCCTGGGGTGCCACAGGTGGGGGGCCACAATGGGGGGTCACCCCAGGGTGCCACAGATGGGGGGGGCGACACTGGGGGGTCACCCCGGGGTGCCACACATGGGGGGGACATAGGGGAGAGTCACCCTGGGGTGCCACAGGTTGGGGGGGGGGGGACACTGGAGGGTCACCCTGGGGTGCCACAGATGGGGGGGGGGGGGACACACTGGGGGCTCACCCCGGGGTGCCACAAGTTGGGGGGGAGGACACTGGAGGGTCACCCTGGGGTGCCACAGATGGGGGGGACACTGGGGGGTCACCCCGGGGTGGGCGGGACACTGAGGGGGTCACCCTGGGGTGCCACAGGTGGGGGGGCACCAGGGGGTCACCCTGGGGTGCCACAGATGGAGGGGTACAGTGGGGTGGTCCCCCTGAGTGTGCCACCCCCTGGGAACCCCCCCGAGTGTGCCACCCCCTGAGTGTGCCATCCCCTGGGACCCCCTGGATGTGCCACCCCCTGAGTGTGCCACCCCCTGGGACCCCCTGGCTGTGCCACCCTGGCCATGCACCCCTGACCCTGCCAGGAACCCCCCCCAGGCAAAGACACCCCCCCCCCCAAAGGTTGGCACATTTTGGGCAGGGACCCTCCAGATGTGCAACCCCCCAGGATGGGACCCCCCCTGTGGGCATGGACCCCCCACTCAGCAAGGCCCTCCTGGCCATGGAACCCCCCTGGCACACCCTGGGCATGGACCCCCCTGGCATGGAACCCCTGGCTCATGTGCCCAGCTGGGCAGGGCCCCCCTGGGCATGGACCCCCCGGGCATGGACACCCCTGGGCAGGGACCCCCCGACCATGCCCACCCCTGGCTCATGTGCCCACCTGGGCAGGGACCCCCCCGGGCAGGGACCCCCCGGCCATGCCCACCCCTGGCTCATGTGCCCACCTGGGCATGGACCCCCCCTGGGCAGGGACCCCCCAACCACTGATACCCCCGAGAGACCCCCGAGCCGGGACCCCCTCAGGGCCGCCCCCCGGCCCGTGCCCCCTCCCTGCCAGCCCGGCCATGCCCTCGCAGCCCCTGCCCAGCCCAGCCCTGCCCGGCCGTGCCCCCTCAGCCCTGCCCGGCCCGTGCCCACCATGGCGGGGTCAGCTCAAAGGCGGCCGCAGGAAGGGCCGCCCGGCCCCGCCCCCTCCGCCGCTCCAGCCAATCCGCCGCCGTCATCCCTTTGACTGGCAGCTGATCAGCCAATGGAGAGGCCGCTGAGGGCGGAGGGGGCGGGCTCTGTTTGGCGCGGGGCCCCCGCGGCTCCGAGGGCCGCAGGTTCGAGTCCCGACCCTGCCCTGTCCGGGGTGCCAGTCCCTGCCCCGGGTGCCAGTCCCTGCCCTGGGTGCCAGTCCCTGCCCTGAGTGCCAGTCCCTGCCCCGGGTGCCAGTCCCTGCCCTGAGTGCCAGTCCCTGTCCGGGGTGCCAGTCCTTGCCCTGGATGCCAGTCCCTGTCCGGGGTGCAAGCCCCTGCCCTGGTTGCCAGTCCCTCCCTTCCCTGGGTGCCAGTCCCTGCTCTGCCCTGGCCTGGGTGCCAGTCCCTCACTGCCTGGGTGCCAGTCCTTGCCATTGGTGCCAATCCCTCTCTGCCTGGGTGTCAGTCCCTGCCCTGGGTGCCAGTCCCTGCCCTGGGTATCAGGCCCTGCCCTGCCCTGAGTGCCAGACCCTTCCCTGGGTTCCATTCCCTCTCTGCCTGGGTGCCAGTCCTTGTTCTGCCCTGGGTGCCAGTCCCTTCCCTGCCCTGTGTGCCAGACCCTCTCTGCCTGGGTGCCAATCCCTGCCCTGGGTGCCAGTCCCTCTCTGCCTGGGTGCCAGTCCTTGCCCTGGGTTCCAGTCCCTGCTCTGGGTGTCAGTCCCTGACCTGCCCTGGGTGCCAGTCCCTGCCCTGCCCTGGGTGCCAGTCCCTCTTTGCCTGGGTGCCATTCCCTTTCTGCCTGGGTTTCAGTCCTTGCCCTGCCCTGGGTGCCAATCCCTGCCCTGGGTGCCAATCCCTGCCCTGGATGCCAGTGTAAAATCAACCCTCAAAGGGGCTTTTGTGTCCCTGGAGGTGGGAGGAGGGGCCGGGGGTGCCCCCACCGTGCCCTCCTTCCTCTGGTGGGCAGGGGGTGCCCCCACAGTGCCCTCCTCTCTCTGGCGGGGCTGGGGGTCCCCCCACCATCCATCGCCCACCGTGCCCAGCATGGGGGGCACACCGAGGGCTGCGTGCCCAGGGGGTTCGGGGATGGTTTGGGGGGCTCTGGGGGCACCAGGACATGGAGACAGCAAAGGCTGCTCCCCTGGTACCTGGCATGGCTGGCACAGGAGGGATTGGGTCACTTTGGGCGAACTGGGGGCATTTGGGGCATCACAAATGCCCGCGGTGATGGAGGGGCTGCCCAGCATGGGGGGCACCCCGAGCGCTGCGTGCCCAGGATGCCCTGGGGTGCCTGTCGAAGGGGCGGGATGTGCCAACCCCCAAACGTGGGCACCCCAACCCTCGGGGATGCCCCGGGCACGGGCGGAAGCGACATCTAGTGGGAAACACATCCCGTCGCCAGGGATGCCACCTCCATGGCAACCCTCTGGGAATCCTGGCACCCTGCCTGGCACGGGGGCACCCACCAGCACCTGCAGAGACCCCGAGAGGGTGAGGGGGTGCCCCTTGCAGGGCAGGGCTGGCACAGCCCTCAGTGCCCCCCCCCCCCCCCAGCTCAGCTGGATTCTCATAAATCCCACTGGGATGCAGGGCCTGGCACTGGGATGTGGCACCATGGTGGGCATTGATGCCGCTTGCCCATTATCACCCTGGACCAGCTGCACCCAGGCAGAGAGGGAATGGCACCCAGGACAGGGCAGGGATTGGCACCCAGGGCAGGGCAGGGACTGGCACCCAGGGCAGGGACTGGCACCCAGGGCAGGGATTGGCACCCAGGCAGAGAGGGACTGGCACCCAGGACAGGGCAGGGATTGGCACCCAGAGCAGGGCCTGGCACCCAGGGCAGGGATTGGCACCCAGGCAGAGAAGGACTGGCACCCAGGACAGGGCAGGGATTGGCACCCAGAGCAGGGCAGGGACTGGCACCCAGGGCAGGGATTGGCACCCAGGCAGAGAGGGACTGGCACCCAGGACAGGGCAGGGATTGGCACCCAGAGCAGGGCCTGGCACCCAGGGCAGGGATTGGCACCCAGGGCAGGGCAGGGACTGGCACCCAGAGCAGGGCAGGAACTGGCACCCCAGGCAGGGAATGGCACCCAGGGCAGGGCAGGGAGTGGCATCCAGAGCAGGGCAAGGACTGGCACCCAGGGCAGGGACTGGAACCCAGGCAGAGAGGGACTGGCACCCAGGGCAGGGACTGGCACCCAGGGCAGGGACTGGAACCCAGGGCAGGGCAGGGACTGGCACCCAGGGCAGGGACTGGCACCCAGGGCAGGGACTGGAACCCAGGGCAGGGCAGGGACTGGCACCCAGGGCAGGGACTGGCACCCAGGGCAGGGACTGGAACCCAGGGCAGGGCCCACCTCAGGTCCCTGTGTGCCCAACCTGTGCCCATAAGGAGCCCCGTGAATGGCACCCAGAGGAGCCCCCCTGAAGCATCCCTGAAGGTGCTGTGCCAGCTCCGTGGTGCCCACAGGCACCAGGATGGCACAGCCATCCCTGGGGAAGGGTGTCCCGGCCCCTGGAATTGATCCTGGGCACCGTGCCCATCTGCTGCTGGAGGGGCAGAGCTTCAACCTCTGCTTTCATCTCGGGATTTGAGTTTGTGGGCACGGAGTGAGTGGTGGCACCAACAGCACCAGCTGGGGCTGGAGAAATGGGTGAGGTGGGAGCTGGTGGTGCTGGGTGGGTGTTTGTGCCCCTCAGGTCTCTGTGTGCCCAACCTGTGCCCATCAGGAGCCCCGGGGATGGCAGGGTGGGGTCACACCCAGTGCCCAGGGATGGGATGGGGCAAGGCTGAGGTGGCACATGTCCCCACAGTGTCCTGACCCAGGGTACCCCAACCCCAAAGTGGCAGGACATTGTCCCCTGTGCCCATCAGGAGCCCCAGGGATGGCAGGGTGGGGTCACACCCAGTGCCCAGGGATGGTAATGGGGCAGAGGTGGCACATGTCCCTGCAGTGCCCCACAGGGCTGGGCTGCTGCCACCTGTCCCCAGCCCCAAAGGGACAGGACATTGTCCCCTGTGCCCACCAGGACCCCCGTGGATGGCAAGGTGGGGGTCACACCCAGTGCCCAGGGATGGCAATGGGGCAGAGGTGGCACATGTCCCCACAGTGCCCCACAGGGCTGGGCTGCTGCCACCTGTCCCCAGCCCCAAAGTGGCAGGACAGTGTCCCCTGTGCCCATCAGGATCCCCGTGGATGGCAGGGTGGGGTCACACCCAATGCCCAGGGATGGGATGGCAAGGCTGAGGTGGCACATGTCCCCACAGTGTCCCGGCCCAGGGTACCCCAACCCCAAAGTGGCAGGACATTGTCCCCTGTGCCCATCAGGAGCCCCAGGGATGGCAGGGTGGGGTCACACCCAGTGCCCAGGGATGGAAATGGGGCAGAGGTGGCACATGTCCCCACAGGGCTGGGTTGCTGCTGCCACCCTCCAGCCCCAAAGGGACAGGACATTGTCCCCTGTGCCCATCAGGACCCCCGTGGATGGCAGGGTGGGGTCACACCCAGTGCCCAGGGATGGGATGGGGCAAGGCTGAGGTGGCACATGTCCCCAAAGTGCCCCACAGGGCTGGGTTGCTGCTGCCACCGGTCCCCATCCCCAAAGGGACAGCACATTGTCCCCTGTGCCCATCAGGACCCCTCTGGATGGCAGGGTGGGGTCACACCCAGTGCCCAGGGATGGAAATGGGGCAGAGGTGGCACATGTCCCTGCAGTGCCCCGCAGGGCTGGGCTGCTGCCACCGGTCCCCAGCCCCAAAGGGACAGGACATTGTCCCCTGTGCCCACCAGGACCCCCGTGGATGGCAGGGTGGGGTCACACCCAGTGCCCAGGGCTGGGATGGGGCAAGGCTGAGGTGGCACATGTCCCCACGGTGCCCCACAGGACTGGGCTGCTGCCACCTGCCCCAGCCCCAAAGGGACAGCACATTGTCCCCTCAGGGGCTGGACACCCTCAGGTCACCCCTCACCTCCCACCGTGGGGAGGGAGAGGGTTGGGACAGGGAAGCTCCACCTGTGGAGAAGGAGAATCCCCCCTGGACATGGGGGATCCTGGAGGACAAAGGGACCACCTTCTGCCACCACTAGAGGACAAAGGGACCATTTCCTGCTCAGACCCCAGTCTGGGCCACCACTGGAGGACGAAGAGACCACCTTGGGCCACCACTGGAAGACAAAGGGACCACCTTCTGCTCAGACACCAGGTTGGGCCACCACTGGAGGACAAAGGGACCACCTTCTGCTCAGACACCAGGTTGGGCCACCACTGGAGGACAAAGGGACCGCCTTCTGCCACCACTAGAGGACAAAGGGACCACCTCCTGCTCAGACACCAGGCTGGGCCACCACTGGAGGACAAAGGGACCATTTCCTGCTCAGACACCAGGCTGGGCCACCACTGGAGGACAAAGGGACCAACTTCTGCCACCACTGGAGGACAAAGGGACCACCTTCTGCCACCACTGGAGGACAAAGGGACCATTTCCTGCTCAGACACCAGGTTGGGCCACCACTGGAGGACGAAGAGACCACCTTGGGCCACCACTGGAAGACAAAGGGACCACCTTCTGCTCAGACCCCAGGCTGGGCCACCACTGAAGGACAAAGGGACCACCTTCTGCCACCACTGGAGGACAAAGGGACCACCTCCTGCTCAGACACCAGGCTGGGCCACCACTGAGGACTTTCAACACCTTTAATGCTCTGGGGTTGTTTTCCATGCCCTCAGTGACCACAGGCCTTGAACTCTTGATGCCCAGGCTGGGTGGCAGCAGCTCCACGTCCTTCCAGCTTCCTGAGATGCCACCTCGCTGTCCCCACCTGGCACTGAGGTGGGAGGGCACCTCCTGCCCATGCCTGGCTTTGGGGCTGGTTTTGGGGAGGGAACCAGCCCTTACCCTGGGCATGGGAAGAGCTTTTGTGGGTCCTGCCCACGCTCCAACCCAAGGCTTGGCTTTTCTCCAGCTTCTCCTGGTCTCCTGGACCTCCTGGTCCTGCCACCTGTTAATGGGAGAAACTGGTGTGAGCCCAGCCCAGCCCAGTGAGACCCAGGGACAGGCGAGGGGTGACTTTGTCACCAACATCCCAACTCACTTCCCAAATAATTCCTTTTATCCCAATCCCTCTGTGCAATTCTGGGGCATTTCAGTTGGGGTTTGGCAAAGGGAATGGCAGGAATTTGGGCTCAGTGTGTAGTTAAGGGGCTGGTGACACCTTGGGACACTCTGGGACACCTTGGAACAATCTGGGACACCCTGGGACACTCTGGGACACTCTGGGACACTCTGGGACACAATGGGACACCCTGGGACACCCTGGGACACCTTGGGACACCCTGGGACACCCTGGGACACTCTGGGACACTCTGGGACATCCTGGGACACTCTGGGACACCTTGGGACACCTTGGGACACTCTGGGACACTCTGGGACACTCTGGGACACCCTGGGACACCCTGGGACACAATGGAACACCCTGGGACACTCTGGGACATCCTGGGACATTCTGGGACATCATGGGACACCCTGGGACACTCTGGGACACTCTGGGACACTCTGGGACACCTTGGGACACCCTGGGACACCCTGGGACACTCTGGGACATCTTGGGACACTCTGGGACACCTTGGGACACCCTGGGACACCCTGGGACACTCTGGGACACTCTGGGACACTCTGGGACACCTTGGGACACCTTGGGACACTCTGGGACACTCTGGGACACTCTGGGACATCTTGGGACACTCTGGGACACCCTGGGACACTCTGGGACATCTTGGGACACTCTGGGACAAACTGGGACACTCTGGGACACCTTGGGACACACTGGGACACCTTGGGACACCCTGGGACACTCTGGGACACTCTGGGACACCTTGGGACAAACTGGGACACTCTGGGACACCTTGGGACACCTTGGGACACCCTGGGACACTCTGGGACACCCTGGGACACTCTGGGACACTCTGGGACATCTTGGGACACTCTGGGACACCTTGGGACACTCTGGGACACCCTGGGACACTCTGGGATACCTTGGAACAATCTGGGACACCTTGGGACAATCTGGGACACCTTGGGACACCTTGGGACATACTGGGACACCTTGGGACACCCTGGGACACAATGGGACACCCTGGGACACCCTGGGACACTCTGGGACACCTTGGGACACCTTGGGACACCCTGGGACACTCTGGGACATCCTGGGACACTCTGGGACACTCTGGGACATCTTGGGACACTCTGGGACACCTTGGGACACTCTGGGACACCCTGGGACACTCTGGGATACCTTGGAACAATCTGGGACACCTTGGGACAATCTGGGACACCTTGGGACACCTTGGGACATACTGGGACACCTTGGGACACCCTGGGACACAATGGGACACCCTGGGACAAACTGGGACACTCTGGGACACCCTGGGACACACTGGGACACCTTGGGACACCCTGGGACACTCTGGGACACTCTGGGACAAACTGGGACACTCTGGGACACCTTTGGACACAATGGGACACCTTGGGACATCCTGGGACACTCTGGGACACTCTGGGACACTCTGGGACACTCTGGGACATCTTGGGACACTCTGGGACACCCTGGGACACTCTGGGACATCTTGGGACACTCTGGGACAAACTGGGACACTCTGGGACACCTTGGGACACACTGGGACACCTTGGGACACCCTGGGACACTCTGGGACACTCTGGGACACCTTGGGACAAACTGGGACACTCTGGGACACCTTGGGACACTCTGGGACACCTTGGAACACTCTGGGACACCCTGGGACACTCTGGGATACCTTGGAACAATCTGGGACACCTTGGGACAATCTGGGACACCTTGGGACACCTTGGGACATACTGGGACACCTTGGGACACCCTGGGACACAATGGGACACCCTGGGACACCCTGGGACACTCTGGGACACCTTGGGACACCTTGGGACACCCTGGGACACTCTGGGACATCCTGGGACACTCTGGGACACTCTGGGACATCTTGGGACACTCTGGGACACCTTGGGACACTCTGGGATACCTTGGAACAATCTGGGACACCTTGGGACAATCTGGGACACCTTGGGACACCTTGGGACATACTGGGACACCTTGGGACACCCTGGGACACAATGGGACACCCTGGGACAAACTGGGACACTCTGGGACACCTTGGGACACACTGGGACACCTTGGGACACTCTGGGACACACTGGGACACCTGGGACACCTTGGGACACTCTGGGACACCTTGGAACGCTCTGGGACAGTTTGGGACATCTTGGGACACCTTGGGACATTCTGGGACACCCTGGGACACCTTTGGACACAATGGGACACCTTGGGACATCTTGGGACACCTTGGGACACTCTGGGACACCCTGGGACACCCTGGGACACATTGGGACACACTGGGACACCTTGGGACACTCTGGGACACCTTGGGACACCCTGGGACACAATGGGACACCCTGGGACACCCTGGTACACTCTGGGACACTCTGGGACACCTTGGGACACCCTGGGACACCTTGGGACACTCTGGGACACCCTGGGACACTCTGGGACACATTGGGACACCCTGGGACACTCTGGGACACATTGGGACACCTTTGTCCCAAGTCCTTCTCCAGCTCTCCTGGAGCCCCTTTAGGTTGGTCCCATCTTGACCATCCTCTCACCATGTTCATGAAGTCAGAGAATCCCAGACTGGGTTGGGTTGGAAGGACCTCCACGCCCACCCAGTGCCACCCCTGCCCTGGGCAGGGACACCTCCCACTGTCCCAGGTCACCCCAAGCTCCATTCCAGGGATGGAGCAGCCACAGCTTCTCTGGGCACCTGTGCCAGGGCCTGCCCAGGTGTTGTGTCCTGCACACCCCATGGAAGGGAGCGGTGGGTGCTCAGGGGGCACTGCTGTGGCACCCAGGGGGTGCCCACCTCCCACCCCAATCCCATTGGCTGCTCCCAAAGCTCCTCACCAGGTGCTGTGCTTGGTGCTGGATCTCCTGGGGACAGGTTGGTCCTCATGCCATGCCCGGGGCATGTGGTGGCACCTCTTCACTCCTGTCCTTGGTGCTGTTGGTGCTTCCAGGGGGTCCTGATGCCCCAGGTGGGTGGTCAGTCAGCCAAGGCCACTGTCCTGAGGGTGGACATGGGTGGGCATGGATGGACATCATGGTGGGATGTTCTCCACATCTCCCCGTGCCCAAACCCTCTCCCAATTCCAGTCTCCTGAACTATCCCTGGAGCTGCTTCTGCCCTTCCCAAATTTCCCTGAGCCCAAATCCCTCATTCCTTGGCACTTGGGGGGCATCCTGGTGTGCCATCTCCAGCCTCCCAGTGGTTTTTTTGGGATTCTGGAGCCATCCTGGTGGGTGAGGCATTCCAGAAATCCCACAAAAGTGGCTCCTCCTGTTGGATGGGATCCCTTTGGGGTTCAGCTCTGGGGGGCTCAGGGCAGGAACCCCCCCATTCCCAGGATGCCCAGGGATGCCCAGAGATACCCAGGAATGCCCAGGAATGCCCAGGGTTACCCAGGAATGCCCAGGAATGCCCAGGAATGCCCAGGGATACCCAGGGATACCCAGAAATGCCCAGGTATACCCTGGGATTCCCAGGAATTCCCAGGGTTATCCAGGGATTTCCAGGAATGCCCAGAATACCCAGGGATGCCCAGGGATGCCTCAGAATATCCAGGAATGCCCAGGAATGTCCAGGGATATCCAAGGATACCCAGGAATGCCCAGGGATATCCAGGGATGCCAAGGAATGACCAGGGATATCCAGGAATGCCCAGGAATGTCCAGGGACATCCAAGGATACCCAGGAATGCCCAGGGATGCCCAGGTATACTCAGGAATGCCCAGAATACCCAGGGATTCCCAGGAATGCCCAGAATACCCAGGGATGCCCAGGGATGCCTCAGAATATCCAGGAATGCCCAGGAATGTCCAGGGACATCCAAGGATACCCAGGAATGCCCAGGGATGCCCAAGGATACCCAGGAATGCCCAGAATACCCAGGGATGCCCAGGGATGCCTCAGAATATCCAGGAATGCCCAGGGATACCCAGGGATACCCAGGAATGCCCAGGGAATAATTCAGGCAGGGGCCACCTCTGCCCTTGACCTGCCCGGTCCCTGCGGCAGCTGCTCCGGTGGCACCTCAGTGGAGGGCATGGGGGGCATGGGGGGCACAGCGTGTTGGGTGAACTGGGGTGGGCACAGACCACGTTGGCACAACCCTGAGATTCCTCTGGGAGCGCCAAGACCTCCAGAGTTTAAAACCCATCCCAGAAGTCACAAACCCACCTCAGGGTGGGCACAAACCCCGTTTGCCCTCCAACCTCCCCCTTCACCCACCATGGTGGGCACAGGGAGCTTTATAAACTTTGTGGGCACGGATCTCTTCCATCTGCTCCACCAGGGGACATCTCCCACCTCTGTCCCCATTGCAGGACTGAAACCACCAGGAAGGGCAATGGGGTCACTCCCGCTCCCAAAGGCTCCCGGGAGGGGCTGGCACTGGCACTGGCACTGGCACTGCCCCCCGGGAGGAGCTGCTGGTGGGTGACAGAGGGTGGCACTGTGGGTTTAATCCAGGTGGGAAATTTGGATTTAACCACTCGGGGAAGGCGGTTGAGGAGCAACAACAGCAACCCCCAAGACACAAACCAGCTTGGAAAGGGGCTGGACCCACCGGGAAGGGCGATGGGATGAGGCCACTCCATCTCCCGAGGATGGCACTGGCACAGCCCCCAGGACGGTGCTGCCGGTTGGTGACACAGGGTGGCACTGTGGGTTTAATCCAGGTGGGAAAAGGCGGTTGAGGGGCAAAAACAACAACCCCCAAGCCACAAACCAGCTTGGAAAGGGGCTGGACCCACCGGGAAGGGCAATGGGGTCACTCCTGGTCCCAAAGTCGCTCGGGCAGGGCTGGCCCTGGCACTGGCACTGGCACTGGCACAGCCCCCGGGACGGTGCTGCCGGTTGGTGACACAGGGTGGCACTGTGGGTTTAATCCAGGTGGGAAAAGTGGGTGATGCTGGTGGAGCGGGAGGAGGGTGGCACTGAGGAGGGTGGCACTGAGGAGGGTGGCACTGTGGGTTTAATCCAGGTGGGAAATGTGGGTTTAACCACCCCGGGAAGGTGGTTGAGGGGCAGCAACAACCCCCAAGCCACAAACCAGTTTGGAAAGGGACTGAACCCACCGGGAAGGGCAATGGGGTCACTCCTGTCCCCAGAGTCGCTTGGGAGGGGCTGGCACTGGCACTGGCACTGGCACAGCTCCCGGGACGAAGCTACCTGTGGTTGACAGAGGGTGGCACTGCAGGTTTAATCCAGGTGGGAAAAGGTGGTTGAGGAGCAGCAACAACCCACAAACCAGCTTGGAAAGGGACTGGACCCACCAGGAAGGGCAATGGGGTCACTCCTGCCCCCAGGGTCGCTCGGGAAGGGGCTGGCCCTGGCATTGGCACTGGCACAGCCCCCCGGAAGGAGCTGCCTGTGGGTGACAGAGGGTGGCACTGTGGGTTTACTCCAGGTGGGAAAAGTGGGTGATGCTGGTGGAGCGGGAGGAGGGTGGCACAGAGGAGGGTGGCACTGTGGAGGGTGGCACTGTGGGTTTAATCCAGGTGGGAAATGTGGGTTTAACCACCCCGGGAAGGTGGTTGGGGGGCAACAATGACCAACCCAAACCACAAACCAGCTTGGAAAGGGACTGAACCCACCAGGAAGGGCAATGGGGTCACTCCCGCTCCCAAAGGCGCTCGGGAAGGGCTGGCACTGGCACTGGCACAGCCCCCAGGACGGTGCTGCCGGTTGGTGACACAGGGTGGCACTGTGGGTTTATTTCAGGTGGGAAATGTGGGTTTAACCACCCTGGGAAGGTGGTTGAGGAGCAGCAACAACCCCCAAGCCACAAACCAGCTTGGAAAGGGACTGAACCCACCAGGAAGGGCAATGTGGTCACTCCTGTCCCCAGAGTCGCTCGGGAGGGGCTGGCACTGGAACTGGCACTGGCACAGTCCCCCAGGACGGTGCTGCCGGTTGGTGACACAGGGTGGCACTGCGGGTTTAATCCAGGTGGGAAAAGGTGGTTGAGGAGCAGCAACAACAACCCCCAAACCACAAACCATCTTGGAAAGGGACTGAACCCACCAGGAAGGGCAATGGGGTCCCTCCCAGTCCCAAAGTCACTCGGGAAGGGGCTGGCACTGGCACTGGCACTGGCACTGGCACAGCCCCCAGGACAGAGCTGCCTGTGGGTGACAGAGGGTGGCACTGCGGGTTTAATCCAGGTGGGAAAAGGTGGTTGAGGAGCAGCAACAACCCCCAAACCACAAACCATTTTGGAAAGGGACTGGACCCACCAGGAAGGGCAATGGGGTCCCTCCCAGTCCCAAAGTCACTCGGGAAGGGGCTGGCACTGGCACTGGCACTGGCACTGGCACAGCCCCCAGGACGAAGCTGCCAATGGGTGACAGAGGGTGAGTGGAAGGAGCAGCACCTCCAGCTTGCTGAGCTCGGCATAATTGTTGGAAAAACCCGCTGTGCACATGCTGGGCTTGGGCTCCGTAATTACCAGCCTTGTCTGCCAGCCCTTCCTCTCCCCCTTTCCCTCTCCCCCTCCCTCCCTCCCTCCCTCCCCCCTCTTCCCTCCCCTCCCTCCCCCCCCTCCCCCCGAGCCTCGGCACTCTTGATTATGATTATGGGGGCTAATTTTGTCTGCTGCATCTCTGGCATCTGGGCCCCCACCTGCTCGGAATATGCAAACGCCTCTGATTTGCTCCTCGGGGCCCGTGGGCAGGCGGGGAGGGGGGACCGGGAACAAAGGAAACCCCCCCCCCCGCCCCCGGCGCGCCCGGCGGGCACAAAGAGCCGCCCCTGGCACGGCGGTGCCCACCCCGGGGGGGGGCGGGGGGGGCAACTCTGAGTGGGGAGAGGTGGGGGGCGCGCCCGTGGGGTGGGCATGTGGTGTGGCATGGGGGGTTGGTGGCATGGGGGACATGTGGTGTGCCATGGGGGCGTTGGTGGCGTGGCATGGGGGGGTTGGTGGCATGGGGGGTTGGTGGTGTGGCATGGGGGGGGGTTGGTGGCATGGGGGGTTGGTGGCATGGGGGGTTGGTGGTGTGGCATGGAGGGGTTGGTGGTGTGGCATGGGGGGTTGGTGGCATGGGGGGTTGGTGGCATGGGGGGTTGGTGACATGGGGGGTTGGTGGTGTGGCATGGGGGGTTGGTGGTGTGGCATGGGGGGGTTGGTGGCATGGCATGGGGGCATGTAGCATGGCATGGGGGGTTGGTGGCGTGGCATGGGGGGGTTGGAGATGTGGCACGGGGGGGTTGGTGGCATGGCATGGGGGAGTTGGTGGCTGGCATGGGGGGTTGGTGGCATGGGGGGTTGTTGGCGTGGCATGGGGGGTTGGTGGTGTGGCATGGGGGGGTTGGTGGTGTGGTATGGGGGGGTTGGTGACGTGGCATGGGGGGGTTGGTGACGTGGCATGGAGGGGTTGGTGACGTGGCATGGGGGGCATGTGGCGTGGCATGGGGGGCTTGTGGCGTGGCATGGGGGGTTGGTGATGTGGTATGGGGGGTTGGTGACGTGCCAAGGGCAGCCCTTGCCATGCAGCCCCTCCCGGCTCCATCCCGGCTTTCCCTCATTGCCATGGGGTGTGTCATATCCCAAGGCCCTGCGGGAGCATCCCTGGGGTTTTTGGGGAGAAGCAGGAGTTGGGTTGGCCCTGCAGGACCATCCCTGTGTTTTCTGGGAAGGGCAGGACTAGGATTGACCCTTCAGGACCATGCCTGTGTTTTTGGGAAAGGGCAGGGATGGGGTTGGCCCTGCAGGACCATCCCTGTGTTTACAGGATTGGGATTGGCCCTGCAGGACCATCCCTGGGGTTTTTTGGGAAGGGCAGGGATGGGGTTGACCCTTCAGGACCATCCCTGTGTTTTTTGGGAAGGGCAGGACCACGATTGACCCTGCAGGACCATCCCTGGGGGTTTTTGGGAAGGGCAGGACCAGGATTGACCCTACAGGACCATCCCTGGGGGTTTTTGGGAAGGGCAGGACCAGGATTGACCCTGCAGGAGCATCCCTGTGTTTTTTGGGAAGGGCAGGAGCAAGGTTGGATCTACAGGACCATTCCTGTGTTTTTTGGGAAGGGCAGGACCAGGACTGACCCTGCAGGACCATCCCTGGGGTTTTTGGGGAACGGCAGGATCAGAACTCACCCTGCAGGACCATCTCTGTGTTTACAGGAGTGGGGTTGGTCCTGCAGGACCATCCCTGGGGGTTTTTGGGAAGGGCAGGACCAGAACTGACTCTGCAGCACCATCCCTGTGTTTTTGGGAAAGGCAGGACCAGGATTGACCCTGCAGGAGCATCCCTGTGTTTCTTTGGGAAAACCAGGACCAGGATTGACCCTTCAGGACCATCCCTGGGTTTTTTTGGGAAGGGCAGGACCAGGACTGATCCTACAGGACCATCCCTGTGTTTTTTTGGGAAGGGCAGGACCAGGACTGATCCTACAGGACCATCCCTGGGGTTTTCTGGGAAGGGCAGGACCAGGATTGACCCTTCAGGACCATCCCTGTGTTTCTTTGGGAAAAGCAGGACCAGGACTGGCCCTGCAGGTCCGTTCCTGTGTTTACAGGAGTGGGGTTGGATCTGCAGGACCATCCCTGTGTTTTTTTGGGAAGGGTAGACCAGGACTGATCCTACAGGACCATCCCTGTGTTTTTTTGGGAAAGGGCAGGACCAGGATTGACCCTTCAGGACCATCCCTGTGTTTCTTTGGGAAAAGCAGGACCAGGACTGGCCCTGGAGGTCCGTTCCTGTGTTTACAGTAGTGGGGTTGGATCTGCAGGACCATCCCTGTGTTTTTTTGGGAAGGGCAGAACCAGGATTGACCCTGCAGGAGCATCCCTGTGTTTCTTTGAGAAAAGCAGGACCAGGATTGACCCCACAGGACCATCCCTGGGGTTTTTTGGGAAGGTCAGGACCAGGATTGACCCTTCAGGACCATCCCTGGGGTTTTTTGGGAAGGTCAGGACCAGGATTGACCCTGCAGGACCATCTCTGTGTTTCTTTGGGAATGGCAGGAACAGGATTGTCCTTTCAGGACCATCCCTGGGTTTTTTTTGGGAAGGGCAGGACCACGATTGACCTTTCAGGACCATCTCTGTGTTTTTTGGGAAGGGCAGGACCAGGACTGACCCTACAGGACCATCCCTGGGTTTTTTTGGGAAGGTCAGGACCACGATTGACCCTACAGGACCATCTCTGTGGTTTTTGGGAAGGTCAGGACCGGGATTGACCCTGCAGGACCATCCCTGTGTTTTTGGGAAGGGCAGGGCTGGCTCTTGGCACCCCAGTGCCCATCCAGGCTGGGTGTGAGGGGCAGGACAGCCCAGGTGTGCCCAGCCCGCCTTTCGGGGGGGGGGTTGCCGCGCTAATTGCTAATTAGACAGCCAGACAGCCTGCCAAGGATCCAGATGGATGGGGAGATGCCACGAGGAGCCGGTGCCAGATAAAGAGCCCGATGTTAATGGGCAGCACAAACAACAGCTCAGACTCTGCTAATTCCCACTGTCATCTTTAAGCCCTCTGTGCCCTCCCCCTTTTCCCCCCTCTCTCCCCCAATCTTGAGCTTTCACCAGCACATCATTTATATTTATTTTAATTTTTTTTTCCCCTAGAAATGCTGTGGAGGGCTCAGAGGAATAACGAGCTCGAGTTGAGGTGGGTGTCGTGGGGATCTCGGGGAGGTGGAACCTCTGGGATCACCTCGGGACCAGCCAGAGCTTCCCAGACGCTGATTTATTTTTTAATTAAAACCCAGCGAGAAAATAAAATATTTCTCCCTTTTCCTTCCCAATCGCAGAGAGGGGAAAGAAACTGTGAATGGAAGGGAGGAGGTCGGAGTGGATTAAGAGGAGACAAAAGAAACATCCTCGCTGGTTCTGTCGTTGCCGCGGGGAATCCACGAGAGGGAGGGGGGAAAAAAAAACGGGAAGAGGAAGCAAATCCCGCCGGGAAGGGCCATTGCCAGCCCTGCCCTTGGCAGCCACCCGCCCCCATGGGTGCTGCCCACCTGCTCCCGGGGCTAATTGGGGGGCTCAGATGGGTCTCCCCAGCGCTGTTGGGATCCCCCCCCCCCGTGTTCAGACTCACCCAGGCTGAGCCTTGGCATGAGGTGGAGCCGGAGCGCCGTGCCAGGGGTACCACCAGCTGCTCTGCCCATCTCTGCCCATCTCCTGCTTTCTCACCTCGCACTGATTTGTGTCTTGGTCCTTCAGCCCCCCCTTTATCTCCTCCTTCTTCCACTCTCCGTGGGTTTTGTGATTCCTCCTCTCTGTCTCTGCTCCGTTTTCCTTCCTGCTCTGCAGATTTCCCTCCTGTGCCCACCTTGCTCCTGTGCCCACCTTGCTCCATTTTCCTCTCTCTGGGGTATTTCCTCCCTTTCTTTGCCACCCCAGGAGGGGACAACGATGTCCCACAGGTGATCCCCCTGCTCCTGTTCCAGGCTGAGCTGCCACATCCAGCCCAGCAGGTGCCACATCCAGCCCAGGAGGTGCCACATCCAGCCCAGAAGGTGCCACATCCAGCCCAGGGGATTCCCCATCCATCCCAGGAGGTGCCACTTCAGCCCAGGAGGTGCCACATCCAGCTTAGAAGGTGCCACATCCAGCCCAGAAGATGCCACTTCCAGCCCAGGGGATTCCCCATCCAGCCCAGGAGGTGCCACATCCAGCCCAGGAGAGGCCACATCCAACCCCAGGAGATGCCACATCCCGTCCAGGAGGCACCACATCCAGCCCAGAAGGTGCCACATCCAGCCCAGGAGATGCCACATCCACCCCAGAAGGTGCCACGTCCACCCCAGGAGGTGCCACGTCCACCCCAGGAGGTGCCACGTCCACCCCAGGAGGTGCCAAGTCCACCCCAGGAGGTGCCAGCTTTACCTCCTGCCCCTCTGGGCAGAGGCAGGACCTGCCCTGGGATGAGGGAGATCCCTGGAATTCATCCCAGACCATCATTTCTCCCTCGCTCAGGGCTCGAACACCCACGGCAGGAGCTGGAAGAGAAACCCCAATTTCTGCCTTATTTCCCCCAAACTGGTGCCAAGGGGGAGGTCCCTGCCAGTCTCTGTGCCCAGTGCCCACCATGTAGGTCAGAGCTGGTGGAGAGCAGGGGGCCCATCCCTGTCAGATGCTGGAATTCCAGCTGGGATTAAACCCTGGGAGCCTCTTCCCACCAGCAGATAAATAGATATAATATATAGATATAATATATAAATATAATATATAAATATATATAATAATATATTACATATAATATATAAATATAAAATATATATAAATATACACTATATATATCAATAAAATAATATATCAATATATAAATATAAATAATAGATAAATATATATTATATATGAATATATAATATATAATAATATAATATATATATAACATATAATAATATATTACATACAATATATAAGTATAAAAGATATATAAATATACATTATATATCAATAAAATAATATATCAATATATAAATATAAATAATAGATAATAGATAATATATAATATAATATAATAATATCTAATATATAATATTATATATAATATATATAATAATATATATAATAATTATATATAATATATATATAATAATAATATATGCAATAATATATAACGTATAATATATATATAAATTACATTTAATAATATATATTATCTCTATATTATAATATATAAATATATAATATATATAAATATATATTATATATAATCATATATATTATATATAATATAATATATAAATATACAATATATAAATATATATAATATATATAATACATATTATATCTATAATATATAAATATATATATAAATTAATATATGTAATACCTATTAGGTCTAGAATATAATATATGAATATATAATATATATAAATATGTATTATATATAAATATAATAATATATATTATATCAATAATATAATATATAAATATATATATAAATATATAATATATATAAATATAGAGGAGGAGGAGGAGGAGGAAAAGGAAGAGGATGAAGAGGAGGAGGAGGAGAAGGATGATGAAGACGAGGAGGAGGAGGATGAAGAGGAGGAGGAGGAGGAGGATGAAGAGGAGGAGGAGGAGGATGAAGAGGAGGAGGATGAAAATATGGGCCAAAAAGGCCAATATTGGGAATGGGAGGACCAGAGAGGCTTCAAATCCCACGGATTTTTAGGGAATGAATTTTGGATGGATTCCTTGGTGTGCCCAAACCCTTCTCCCTTTGGGTGGTCACCCTGAACCCCCTGTGGGCACCTGGGTGTGTTTGGGGGGCACAAATGGGCACACACAAACTCGGCATGGCAAAGAGGGTGAGCCTGGCAGTGCCCAGCCCTTAAATGGGAGGACCAGAGAGGCTTCAAATCCCACGGATTTTTAGGGAATGAATTTTGGGTGGATTTCTTGGTCTGCCCAGACCCTTCTCTTCTCTTTTGGGTGGTCGCCCTGAGCCCCCTGTGGGCACCTGGGTGTGTTTGGGGGGCACAAACGGGCACACACAAACTGGGCATGGCAAAAAGGGTGAGCCTGGCAGTGCCCAGCCCTTCAATGGGAGCACCAGAGAGGCTTCACAACCCTTCTCTTCTCTTTTGGGTGGTCACCCTGAGTCCCCTGTGGGCACCTGGGTGTGTTTGGGGGGCACAAATGGGCACACACGGACTGGGCACGGCAAAGAGGGTGAGCCTGGCAGTGCCCAGCCCTTCATTGGGATGCACAAAGCAGAAGGGAAAGGGTTAAGGGGGGAGAGAGGGGGGAGGAGAAAGCCCCGAGAACCAGGGGGGGTTGGGCGGCTTAATTACCATATTCAAATCTAATTAATTCTCCTTTGCATAAAAAGGCCACGGCGGGCGTGGGACCAGCCCTGCAGATGGTGTCTCATGGCGGCACCGTTTGGGGGCTGCCAGGCGGCTTAGGGAGGAGGAGGAGGAGGAGTGGGGGGATGAAGAGCAGGAGGAGGAGGAGGATGAAGAGCAGGAGGAAGATGAAGAGGAGGAGGATGAAGAGGAGGAGGAGGAGGAGGAGGAGAAGGAAGAGGAGGAGGAGGAGGAGGAGGAGGAAGAGGAGGATGAAGAGGAGGAGGAGGAGGAGGAGGAGGATGAAGATGAGGAGGAGAAGGAGGAGGAGGATGAAGAGGAGCAGTATGAGGAGGAGGAGGAGGATGAAGAGGAGCAGGAGGAGGAGGAGGACGAAGAGGAGGAGGAGGAGGAGGAGAAGGAAGAGAAGGAGGAGGAGGAGAAGGAAGAGAAGGAGGAGGATGAAGAGGAGGTGGAAGAGGAAGAGAAGGAGGAGAAGCAGGAGGAGGATGAAGAGAAGGAGGAGGATGAAGAGGAGGAGGAGGAGAAAGAGGATGAAGAGGAGGAGGAAGGGGATGAAGAGGAGGAGGAGGAGGAGGAGGATGAAGAGGAAGAAAACAAAGACGAGGATAAAGAGGAGGAGGATGAAGAAGAGGAGGAGGAGGATGAAGAAGAGGAGGATGGTGCTGCCCACACCACTCAGCATCTGCTGAGGGCACCACTGGGCACCAACCGGCCCCATCCCAGTGTCAACATTCCTTGGAAAAGGGGAGGGTGTTTAACAGTGGGAGGGAGAAGGAATGAAGATAAAATGTGTGGGAAGGGGGATTGGTGCCATTGGGCATCTCAGTTTGGGGTGTTGGTGCCCTCCTTGCCCTCAGCTGGGGCTCCCAACCCCTTCCCTGCATCCTGGACTCGGTGCCACCCATATTGAAGGTCCATGTGGGGGGATTTTGGGAGGGGTGGGCGCTCCAGACCCACTTGCAGAGGGTGATGCCAAGGGGATGCCCCCACATCTCCCTTGGGTGCCACCCAGCAGGGAAAGCCCAAGGAAATCCAACCTCAACCAGCAGATCCACAACTCCCCTCCAGCTTTTGGGAAAATGGGGATAAATATCCCTCATGTCCCTGCTGAGCCAAATCCCTGCTGGAAAACCAGCCTGGAGAGCGTGGGCCGCCCATGGGCAGTGCCCACAGCAGCTGCCAGGCTCAGCCTGGCACAGGGGAAAGTTCTTTTGCCGAATGTTTTGGACAGCTTGGCTGTCACGTGGTGCCACTCGGAGCAGGGAGGGCCTCAGGACATCCCTGGGCCGTGGCTGGTTGGTGACAGCAGAGGGGTTGGCAGGACTCTGCCAGCCCTGCCCTCGCTGCCACCCGCCCCACCCCAAGCACCCCCGCACTGGGGGGGTCTGGGGGTCGTTGCTGCTGGGGGGGGGCAGAGTTAGGGGTGCTTGGCAGCCCCCCCAGAGGGGGGTGGGGGCTGCTCCCCTCCTGGCCCTCCCATTCCAGGGTGCATCCCATGCCCACCTGCTGCCAGCCCAGCCTGGCACCTGCTGCGGGACGGGCAGCAAATAAATCAGCTCTTGTTTATTCTGGTGCCAGGGCTGGGGGTGGGAGTTGGTTTGAAAATGCTCTGCCTTAAATTACAGCCTAATTAATCAATGCCCACTTAGCGAGGAGGGCGAGTGGGGTGGGCAAAGAATTCAAGTTGGTCTCAGGCTGCAGGAAGGGTGGGGGAGAGACTGGCAGCAGGGTCTGCCCTGGGACACGTGTGGGCATGGCTGGGGTAAGTGTGGGCACAGCTGGGACACACGTGGGCATGGCTGGGGTAAGTGTGGGCATGGCTGGGATGAGTGTGGGCATGGCTGGGGTAAGTGTGGGCATGGCTGGGGTAAGTGTGGGCATGGCTGGGATGAGTGTGGGCATGGCTGGGGTAAGTGTGGGCATGGCTGGGATGAGTGTGGGCATGGCTGGGACACGTGTGGGCATGGCTGGGGTAAGTGTGGGCATGGCTGGGATGAGTGTGGGCATGGCTGGGGTAAGTGTGGGCATGGCTGGGGTAAGTGTGGGCATGGCTGGGACACACGTGGGCATGGCTGGGGTAAGTGTGGGCATGGTTGGGGTAAGTGTGGGCATGGCTGGGACACACGTGGGCATGGCTGGGACAGGTGTGGGCACAGCTGGGGCACATGGGCATGGCTGGGGTAAGTGTGGGCACAGCTGGGACACATGTGGGCATGGCTGGGGTAAGTGTGGGCATGGCTGGGGCACATGGGCATGGCTGGGGTAAGTGTGGGCACAGCTGGGACACACGTGGGCATGGCTGGGGTAAGTGTGGGCATGGCTGGGATGAGTGTGGGCATGGCTGGGGTAAGTGTGGGCATGGCTGGGGTAAGTGTGGGCATGGCTGGGACACACGTGGGCATGGCTGGGGTAAGTGTGGGCATGGTTGGGGTAAGTGTGGGCATGGCTGGGACACACGTGGGCATGGCTGGGACAGGTGTGGGCACAGCTGGGGCACATGGGCATGGCTGGGGTAAGTGTGGGCACAGCTGGGACACATGTGGGCATGGCTGGGGTAAGTGTGGGCATGGCTGGGGCACATGGGCATGGCTGGGGTAAGTGTGGGCACAGCTGGGACACACGTGGGCATGGCTGGGGTAAGTGTGGGCATGGCTGGGATGAGTGTGGGCATGGCTGGGATAAGTGAGGGCATGGCTGGGATGAGTGTGGGCATGGCTGGGACATGTGTGGGCATGGCTGGGACACACGTGGGCATGGCTGGGACAGGTGTGGGCACAGCTGGGACACACATGGGCATGGCTGGGAGAGGTGTGGGCATGGCTGGGACACACATGTGGGCATGGCTGGGACAGGTGTGGGCATGGAGGGGACACACATGTGGGCATGGCTGGGACACATGTGGGCATGGCTCATGGATCACCTCAAACTCACTCTGATCACCTCCAGATCCTCCCTGATCACATCCCAAACCCTCATGGATCACCTCCAAATCCCCATGGATCACCTCAAACCCTCATGGATCACCTCAAACCCACTCTGACCACCCCCAAACCCTCATGGATCACCTCCAAACCTGCTCTGATCACCTCCCAACCCTCATGGATCATCTCCAAACCACACTGATCACCTCTCAACCCTCACTGATCACCTCCCAACCCTCATGGATAATCTCCCAAACCTCATGGATCACCTCAAACCCTCATGGATCACCTCCAACCCTCATGGATCACCTCCAAACCCTCATGGATCACCTCGCAGTCCTCATGGATCACCTCAAACCCACTCTGGACACCCCCAAACCCTCATGGATCACCTGCCAATCTTCATGGATCACCTCCAAACCCACTCTGATCACCTCCCAGCCCTCATGGATCACCTCCAAATCCCCATGGATCACCTCAAACCATCATGAATCACTTCAAACCCACTCTGACCACCCCCAAACACTCATGGATCACCTCCAAACCTGCTCTGATCACCTCAAACCCTCATGGGTCACCTCAACCCCACTCTGACCACCTCCAAACCCTCACTGATCACCTCCAAACTCTCACTGATCACCTCCCAACCCTCACTGATCACCCTTAAGCCCCCTCTGACCACCCCCAAACTCCACCTATCACCTCCAAGCCCATCCATCACCTCCAAACCCAGAGATGTCTCCAAACCACCCCACTCACAGGTCCCAGTTTGGGGTCAGGGTCCTGTTTGACCTTTTCCCTGGGATCCAGAGGGAGCTGAGCAGCTCCACCACCCCATGGATCTCCCCAGACCACACCCCAAATCCCCTTTCATGGTGGGGTTGGCACTGACAGGAGAGGAGCCAAACCTTCCCAGGAGCTGGTGGGCAGGGAGACCCCTCTTTGTTGGGGGGCAAACCCCCTCCAGATGTGCCCTTGGTGATGCCCCACATCCTCCAGCACCCACTGCTGGGCAGGGCACACCTTGGTCTGCCCCAAATCAGCTTTTTTATCACCCAAACCCACATCTGGTGGAGGTGCCAACTTCAACCCTTGCTGACCCAACACCCAGAGTTTGGGGGGGCACCCACCAGCTTTGCCCCCCGAAACTCCTCCCCTCCAACATCCCTCGACACTCCCAAGGGTGTCCCATGGGAAGAACCCCAAAAATCCCCAGGTTGGGGTGGGTTGATGGTGCCAAGGGGAGAACCCCAAAAATCCTGGAATTGGGGTGGGTCGAAGTGCCAAGGGGAGAACCCCAAAAATCCTGGAATTGGGGTGGGTCGAAGTGCCAAGGGGAGAACCCCAAAATCCTGGAATTGGGGTGGATCAACAATGCCAAGGGTGTCCCATGGGGAGAACCCCAAAAATCCTGAGGTTGGGGTGGGTTGATGGTGCCAAGGGGAGACCCCCAAAAATCCCCAGGTTGAGGTGGGTCGAAGTGCCAAGGGGAGACCCCCAAAAATCCCCAGGTTGAGGTGGGTCGAAGTGCCAAGGGGGGAACCCCAAAAATCCTGGAATTGGGGTAGGTTGAAGTGCCAAGGGGAGAACCCCAAAAATCCCAGAATTGGGGTGGGATGCCAAGGTGATGATGCCAAGATTGTCCCATGGGGAGAACCCCAAAGATCCTGGAATTGGGGTGGGTCGATGATGCCAAGTGTGTCCTATGGGGAGAACCCCAAAAATCCTGAGGTTGGGGTGGATCGAAGTGCCAAGGGGGGAACCACAAAAATCCCAGAATTGGGGTGGGTCGATGATGCCAAGGGGAGAACCCCAAAATCCTGGAATTGGGGTGGGTCGAAGTTCCAAGGGGAGAACCCCAAAAATCCTCAGGTTGGGGTGGGTCGAAGTGCCAAGGGGGGAATCCCAAAAATCCTGGAATTGGGGTGGGATGCCCAGGTGATGATGCCAAGGGTGCCCCATGGGGGGAACCCCAAAAATCCTGGAATTGGGGTGGGTCCAAGTGCCAAGGGGAGAACCCCAAAAATCCTGGAATTGGGGTGGGTCGATGGTGCCCCATGGGGAGAACCCCAAAATCCCAGAATTGGGGTGGGATGCTCAGGTGATGATGCCAAGGGTGTCCCATTGGGAGAACCCCAAAGATCCCAGAATTGGAGTGGGTCGAAGTGCCAAGGGGGGAACCCCAAAAATCCCGAGGTTGGGGTGGGTCGAAGTGCCAAGGGGAGAACCCCAAAAATCCCGAGGTTGGGGTGGGATGCCAAGGTGATGATGCCAAGGGTGCCCCATGGGGGGAACCCCAAAAATCCTGGAATTGGGGTGGGTCCAAGTGCCAAGGGGAGAACCCCAAAAATCCTGGAATTGGGGTGGGTCGATGGTGCCAAGGGGAGAACCCCAAAATCCCAGAATTGGGGTGGGATGCCCAGGTGATGATGCCAAGGGTGTCCCATGGGGAGAACCCCAAAAATCCTGGAATTGGGGTGGGTCGAAGTGCCAAGGGGAGAACCCCAAAAATCCCGAGGTTGGGGTGGGATGCCAAGGTGATGATGCCAAGGGTGCCCCGTGGGGAGAACCCCAAAGATCCCAGAATTGGAGTGGGTGGACGGCGCTGCCCCAGACGGGGAGGGTGGGGACACCCCCCCGAGGGGACACCGGAGGGGACCCCCGAGGGGACGAGGGGCTCAGACACAAAGGGGCCATTGAGGGGCTGCCCGGGGGGTGCCGGCCCTTCGTGCCCAGACACAATAGGGTGGCATTGAGTGGCATTGTGTGGCATTGTGTGGCCGCCGCCCCCGCCCCTCCCCTCCGGCCCGCTCGGATAAAGGAGCCGCTTTGTGTGCTCGGCTGGACAAGGACTCGGCGGCGCAGGAAGAGCCGGGGCTTGTCTGGGAGGGGGGACCGGCCAGGGCAGGGCCGGGAGCGGCGGCGGCGGCAGCGACAGCACCGGCCTTGCACGGCCCCGCCGCTCCCGGGGGCATTCCCGGTGCCATTCCCGGGGCCATTCCCGGTGCCACTCCCGGGGCCACTCCAGGGGCCATTCCCGGTGCCATTCCCGGTGGCATTCCCGGGGCCGCTCCCGGGGGCATTCCCGGTGCCATTCCCGGTGCCATTCCCGGGGCCATTCCCGGTGCCACTCCCGGGGCCGCTCCAGGGGCCATTCCCGGTGCCATTCCCCGTGGCATTCCCGGTGCCGCTCCCGCTGCCATTCCCGGTGCCATTCCCAGTGCCACTCCCGGTGACGCTCCCGGGGCCGCTCCCGGTGCCATTCCCGGTGGCATTCCCGGTGCCACTGTCAGTGGAGCTCCCGGTGGCATTGCTGATGGCATTCCCGGTGCCGCTCCTGGTGGTGGCATTCCCTGTGACGCTCCCAGTGGCACTCTCGGTGGCATTCCTGATGGCATTCCTGGTGGAGCTCCTGGTGGAGCTCGCGGTGCCGCTCCTGGTGGTATTCCCGGTGTCGCTCCCAGTGCCACTCCCGGTGCCGCTCCCAGTGATGTCATTCCTGATGGCACTCCATGTGGCGCTCCCGGTGGCATTCCTGATGGCATTCCCGGTGCCACTCCCGGTGGCATTCCCAGTGCTGCTCCCAATGTCACTCCCAGTGCCACTCCAGGTGGCGCTACCGGTGCCACTCTCAGTGGCACTCCCAGTGGCGCTCCCAGTGGCATTCCCGGTGGCATTCCCGGTGGTGCTCCCACAGAAATGGGCTCGTGTGGTCCTTGCTGGGAACTTGGAGTGGTGCAGCCTGAGGGTTGTGGGGCTGCAGGACCTGTGGCTCAAACCCCATCCCTGGGCAAACCTCATCCCATGGCAGTGACCATCCCAGTGACCATCGTGCTGACCATTCCAATGATCATCACAGTGACCATCCTGGTGACCATCCTGGTGACCATTCCAATGATCATCACAGTGACCATCCTGGTGACCATCCCAGTGACCATCGTGGTGACCATTCCAGTGATCATCACAGTGACCATCCTGGTGACCATCCTGGTGACCATCTCAGTGATCATCCTGGTGACCATCCCAGTGACCATCATGGTGACCATCTCAGTGACCATCCCGGTGATCATCCTGGTGACCATCCCGGTGACCATCCCGGTGATCATCCTGGTGACCATCCCGGTGACCATCTCAGTGACCATCCTGGTGACCATCCTGGTGATAATCAGATTCTCGATGTGCTGATGGGTCTGTGCTCACTGCCAGGTGCTCAGGGGGCATCTGCCAGCCCAGACCCTTCCTGAGGTGCCAAGGTGGGGTTGCGACTTGAGGAAAAACCCAAATCTCATCTCACAGGGAACGGGTCCATCCCCTCAGTGATCCATCAACACTCAGACTCCATCCACATCCTGGGACTCCCGCCGGGTGGCATTTTGAGGTGACAACAACCATGAGGTGACAGCAGCACATCCCTCTTCCCCACAGTATTTTTCTGCTGTTTTTTTGTGCCCACATAGGACGGGCATCTCCAGCAGCATCTCCCCCTGGGCACCCCAGACCCACATTGCGGGTGTTATCTGGGCACCCCAGCCCCACATCGCAGGTGCCCTGTGGGACATCCCCAGCCCCATATCACGGGTATCCCCTGGGCACCCCAGCCCCACATCGCGGCTGCTCCCTGGGCATCCCAGCCCCACATCCCGGGTATCCCCTGGGGCACCCCAGCCCCACATCGCAGGTGTCCCTTGGGCACCCCAACCCCACATCGCGGGTATCCCCGGGGCACCCCAATCCCACATCGCCAGTACCCCTGGGCACCCCAACCCCACATCGTGGGTGCCCCCTGGGCATCCCAGCCCCACATCGCGGGTATCCCCTGGGGCACCCCAACCCCACATCGCGGGTGCCCCCTGGGCATCCCAGCCCCACATCGCGGGTATCCCCTGGGACACCCCAGCCCCACATCGCAGGTGTCCCTTGGGCACCCCAACCCCACATCGTGGGTATCCCCGGGGCACCCCAATCCCACATCGCCGGTACCCCTGGGCACCCCAACCCCACATCGTGGGTGCCCCCTGGGCATCCCAGCCCCACATCGCGGGTATCCCCTGGGACATCCCCAGCCCCACATCGCGGGTATTGCCTGGGCACCCCAGCCCCACATCGCGGGTATCCCCTGGGGCAACCCAGCCCCACATCGCGGGTATTCCCTGGGGCACCCCAGCCCCACATCGCGGGTATTCCCTGGGACATCCCCAGCCCCACATCGCGGGTGCCTCTCGGGGCATCCCAAACCCACACCGTGGGTATTCCCTGGGGCACCCCAGCCCCACATCGCGGGTATCCCCCGGAGCACCCCAGCCCCACATCGCGGGTGCCTCCGGGGCTGAGCGGGGCGGGCAGAGCGGCTGGAGCGAGGGGATGATTAGGGTGGCCTGCGGAGTAATTATCTCATTGGGCAACTAATACCCTTTCAGGCGGAGCGGGGTGGGCAGGTATTGTTCGGGCTGAGGGATTACATCAACCCGGCGGAGCAGACAATGTGCTCCCCCTGGGAAGAGGCAGCTCAGCCCCGGGGGGAGAGGAGGAGGCAGCGGCTGGAGCTGTCTCAATTAGCGACTGTCCCGGCCAGGAACAGGGAGGGGGCTCCTGGAGGGGCCTGAGGGGGCGTTGAGCAGCTTTAACCCTTCGTGCTCCTCCCGCGAGGGCACTGGGACCTTCATCCCCGTGCTGAGCCCTGCCGGGACACGATGCCAGGAGGGCTGGGTGTGTCTCCTCCTTCCCTAGAGGGACATGGAGATGCCACGAGGGCTGGCTGTGCCCCCTCCTCTCCTGAGATGCCAGGAGGGCTGGCTGTGTCTCCTCCTGCCCTACAGGGACACGATGCCAGGAGGGCTGGGTGTGTCTCCTCCTTCCCTAGAGGGGCATGGAGATGCCAGGAGGGCTGGATGTGTCCCCTCCTTCCCTAGAGGGGCATGGAGATGCCAGGAGGGCTGGATGTGTCCCCTCCTTCCCTAGAGGGGCATGGAGATGCCAGGAGGGCTGGATGTGTCCCCTCCTTCCCTGCAGGGACACGTTGCCAGGAGGGCTGGCTGTGTCCCCTCCTCTCCTGAGGTGCCAGGAGGGCTGGATATGTCCCCTCAGCCCCTGTAGGGACACGGAGGTGCCAGGAGGGCTGGCTGTGTCCCCTCCTCCCCATTGTGCCGGGCAAAGCAAAGCACGACCAGCTTTCTCCTTTTTCTGCCTTATTTTCCTCCTGCCATCCCAATGCCAGTCCCATCCAGCCTCCCTGCGCAGCCCTGGGATTGGGCACAGGAAGGGACCTGCCTGCTGGGCACAGCAGAGGGGCCAGGCAGGGCCACCCCCGCGGCCAGGCAGGGCGACACATCCCTGTCCCCAACCACGAAAACCAGAACGGGGAAAGACACCAGAGGGGCCAGAGTGACACATCCCTGTCCCCAATCCCGCGTGGGAAGGACAACAGGGGGGCCAGGGTGACACATCCCTGTCCCCAACCCTGGGAGGGAAAGGACAACAGGGGGGCCAGGGCACATCCCTGTCCCCAACCCCGGGAGGGAAAGGACAACAGGGGGGCCAGGGTGACACATCCCTGTCCCCAACCCTGGGAGGGAAATGACAACAGGGGGGCCAGGGGGACACATCCCTGTCCCCAACCCCGCGTGGAAAGGACAACAGGGGGGCCAGGGCGCATCCCTGTCCCCAACCTCAGGAGGGAAAGGACACCAGAGGGGCCAGGGGGGCACATCCCTGTCCCCAACCATGGAAACCAGCAGAGGGGCCAGGGCACATCTCCTTCCGCAATCCCGTGTGGAAGGGACACCAGGGGGGCCAGGGTGACACATCCCTGTCCTCAACCCCGGGAGGGAAATGACAACAGGGGGGCCAGGGGGACACATCCCTGTCCCCAGTCCCCTGTGGGGAAGGACACCAGAAGGGCCGGGGCACATCCCTGTCCCCAACCCCGGGAGGGAAAGGACACCAGAGGGGCCAGGGGGGCACATCCCTGTCCCCAACCATGGAAACCAGCAGAGGGACCAGGGCACAACCCCGTCCCCAACCCCGGGAGGGAAAGGACACCAGAAAGGCCAGGGCACATCCCTGTCCCCAATCCCGTGAGTAAAGGACACCAGAAGGGCCGGGGGGCACATCCCTGTCCCCAACCCCGGAAGGGAAAGGACAACAGAAGGGCCAGGGTGACAGATCCCTGTCCCCAACCCCAGGAGGGAAAGGACAACAGAGGGGTCAGAGTGACACATCCCTGTCCTCAACCATGAAAACCAGCAGAGGGATCAGGGCACATCCCTGTCCCCAACACCGGGAGGGAAAGGACACCAGGGGGCCAGGGGGGCACATCCCTGTCCCCAACCCCGGGAGGGAAAGCACAACGGTGGCCCAGGGTGACACATCCCTGTCGCCAACCCCATGGGAAAAGGACACCAGCAGGGCCAGGGCACATCCCTGTACCCAGCCCTGGGAGTGAAAGGACAACAGGGGACCAGGGTGACACTTCTCTGTCCCCAATCCCGTGTGTAAAGGGCACCAGGGGGGTCAGGGTGACCCCCAACTGCCCGTGGGGAAGGACACCAGAAGGGCCAGGGTGACAGATCCCTGTCCCCAACCCCGTGCGGAAAGGACACCAGAGGGGTCAGAGTGACACATCCCTGTCCCCAACCATGAAAACCAGCAGAGGTGCCAGGGCACATCCCTGTACCCAACCCCAGGAGGGAAAGGACAACAGGGAGGCCAGGTGGGCACATTCCTGTCCCCAACCCTGGGAGTGAAAGGACACCAGAGGGGCCAGGGCACATCCCTGTCCCAAACCCCGGGAGGGAAAGGACACCAGAGGGGCCAGGGTGGCACATCCCTGTCCCCAACCATGGAAACCAGCAGAGGGGCCAGGGCACATCCCTGTCCCAAACCCCGCGCGGGGAAGGACACCAGAGGGGTCAGGGGGACACATCCCTGTCCCCAACCCTGAAAACCAGCATGGGAAAGGACACCCCAGGGGCCAGGGGGGCACAGCCCTGTCCCCAACCCCGTGAGTAAAGGACACCAGAGGGGTCAGAGTGACACATCCCTGTCCCCAGTCCCGTGAGTAAAGGACACCAGAAGGGCCGGGGGGGCACATCCCTGTCCCCAATCCCATGAGTAAAGGACACCAGAGATGCCAGAGTGACACATCCCTGTCCCCAACCCCGTGCAGAAAGGGCAACAGGGGATCCTTGTCCCCAGCCCCATGAGGAAAGGACAACAGGGGGGCCAGGGCACATCCCTGTCCCCAACCCCGGGAGGGAAAGGACACCAGAGGGGTCAGAGTGACACATCCCTGTCCCCAACCATGAAAACCAGCAGAGGGGCCAGGGCACATCCCTGTCCCCAACCCCGGGAGGGAAAGGACACCAGAAGGGCCAGGGGGCCACATTCCTGTCCCCAATCCCGCGCAGGGAAGGACACCAGAGGGGTCAGAGTGACACATCCCTGTCCCCAACCCCGGGAGGGAAAGGACACCAGAAGGACCGGGGGGGCACATCCCTGTCCCCAATCCCGTGAGTAAAGGACACCAGAAGAGCCGGGGTGACACATCCCTGTCCCCAACCCCGGGAGGGAAAGGACAGTAGAGAGGCCAGGGCACATCCCTGTCCCCAACCCCGTGAGTAAAGGACACCAGAGATGCCAGAGTGACACATCCCTGTCCCCAACCCCGTGAGTAAAGGACACCAGAGATGCCAGAGTGACACATCCCTGTCCCCAACCTCACGAGGGGAAGGACGATAACTACAAACCCCGCACACCCCCCAGGCGGCATTTGGGGCACAGCAGGTCCTGGGCATCCCCAAGGAGGGGGTTGGTTTTGGTTGGGTTGGTGGTAAATCAGGCATGAACCCGACGGGGTTGGTGCCAGCCCACAGCGCCAGGTTAGCGGCGGGACTCGGGGCCCCGGCCCCACCTGGCCCCTCGCCGGCCGGCCGTGGGGTGATTAAACCCGGGGCTCGCAGCTGCCATACATTTTTAAATAAATGAATAATACATCGCGGGGTGATAAATAAATAACGGGCGCACATTTGAACTTCGCCTCTGAGAAAATCCTTTTAGTTCAAAAGGAGCGGGGGGCGCTCGGAAAGGGGAGCACATGCATTTTGAATGCGCTGCCATCAAGTGTCAGGGTTGGCTTGGGGAGGAAGAGGAGGGAGGGGGAGGAGGGAGGAAAGAGGATCCGACGCACGAGGAGGGGGGTGGGGATGGCAAAGAGGGTCCTCGGGCATCGCCCAGGGGGGATCGGGCTGTGGGTGCCCCGGTGGTGGGTGATGGGGGGGGGGGGGAATGAGGATGGGAGGGCTGTTCGTGCCCAGGTGATGGGCACTGAAGGTGGAGGATGAGGATGGGGGGCTGTGGGTGCCGAGGTGGGAGGATGAGGATGGGTGGGCTGTGGGTGCCCCAGTGGTGGGTGATGAGGGGGGGGGGAATGAGGATGGGAGGGCTGTTGGTGCCCAGGTGATGGGCACTGAAGGTGGAGGATGAGGATGGGGGGCTGTGTGTGCCCCAGTGGTGGGTGATGAGGGGGACGATGAGGGTGGGGGGGCTGTGGGTGCTGAAGGTGGAGGATGAGGATGGGGGGGCTCTTGGTGCCCAGGTGATGGGCACTGAAGGTGGAGGATGAGGATGGGGGGGCTGTTGATGTCCCGGTGGTGGGTGGTGTGCAGGGAGGATGAAGATGGGGGGGCTGTGGGTGCCCCTGTGGTGGGCACTGAAGGTGGAGGATGAGGGTGGGGGGGCTGTGGGTGCTGAGGGGGGAGGATGAGGATGGGGGGGCTGTGGGTGCCCCGGTGGTGGGTGATGATGGGGGAGGATGAGGAGGGGGGCCTGTGGCAGGAGAGGAAGGGCAGCCCCCAAAAAGGTGAGGGGCACATGGAAGGTTGGACTTCCCCAGCCCTGGACGTGCCCAGGAGGAGCCCTTGCTGGGCTGCATTTGCTCAGCAGTGGCCCTGGAAGGTGACCCAGACAAATGCCAGGGGTTTAGCCAAGGGCAAGGTGTGAGCAGAGGGGTGAAGGGAGGGCAGGGTGGGCACGGAGAGCCGTGAGTGGGGCAGGGTGGGCATGGAGAGCCATGAGTGGGGCCAGGAGGGGCACGGAGAGCTGTGAGTGGGGCAGGACAGGCACAGAGAGCCATGAGTGGGGCAGGGTGGGCATGGAGAGCTGTGAGTGGGGCAGGGTGGGTTTGGATAGCTGTGAGTGGGGCAGGAGGGGCACAGAGTGCCATGAGGGGGGCAGGAGGGGCATGGAGAGCCGTGAGTGGGGCAGGGCAGGCACGGAGAGCCATGAGTGGGGCCAGGAGGGGCACAGAGAGCTGTGAGTGGGGTCAGGAGGGGCACGGAGAGCTGTGAGTGGGGCAGGAGGGGCATGGAGAGCCATGAGTGGGGCAGGGCGGGCACAGAGAGCCATGAGTGGGGCAGGGTGGGTACAGAGTGCCGTGAGTGGGGCAGGGTGGGCACAGAGAGCCATGAGTGGGGCAGGGTGGGCATGGAGAGCCGTGAGTGGGGCCAGGAGGGGCACGGAGAGCTGTGAGTGGGGCAGGGTGGGCATGGAGAACCGTGAGTGGTACAGGATGGGCATGGAGAGCTGTGAGTGGGGCCAGGAGGGGCACGGAGAGCTGTGAGTGGGGCAGGGTGGGCATGGAGAACCGTGAGTGGTACAGGATGGGCATGGAGAGCTGTGAGTGGGTCAGGACAGGCATGGAGAGCCGTGAGTGGAGCAGGGCGGGCACGGAGAGCCGTGAGTGGGGCACACACATGTCCGAGCCATGCACAGCCATGCACACACATGTTCCAGCCATGCACACACATGACCCAGCCAAGCACACACATGTCCAGCCATGCACGCACAACTTCTGGCCACACACAGCTGTGCCATGTGCGTCCTAACCATGGACACACATGCCCTAGCCAGGCACATCCATGCACATGCCAGCCTGGCACAGCCATGCCCACACGTGTCCCAGCCATGCCAATACCTGTCCCCGCCACTCTTGCCCCTCCATTCCCACACATGCCCCCCTCCATGCCCACCTGTCCCAGCCATGCCCGCACTTACCCCAGCCATGCCCACACGTGTCCCCTCCATGCCCACACTCATCCCAGCCATGCCTATGCATGTCCCAGCCATGCCCACACCTCTCCCAGCCATGCCCACACTTACCCCAGCCATGCCCACGTGTGTCCCAGCCATGCCCACACCTCTCCCAGCCATGCCCTCAGTTATTCCAGCCATGCCCACACATGTCCCAGCCATGCCCACACTCATCCCAGCCATGCCCACACTTACCCCAGCCATGCCCACACGTGTGTCCCAGCCATGCCCACACTCATCCCAGCCATGCCTATGCATGTCCCAGCCATGCCCACACTTACCCCAGCCATGCCCACGTGTGTCCCAGCCATGCCCACACTTACCCCAGCCATGCCCACGTGTGTCCCAGCCATGCCCACACTTACCCCAGCCATGCCCACGTGTGTCCCAGCCATGCCCACACTCATCCCAGCCATGCCCACGTGTGTCCCAGCCATGCCCACACTCATCCCAGCCATGCCCACACATGTCCCAGCCATGCCCACACTCATCCCAGCCATAACCACACATGTCCCAGCCATGCCCACACTTACCCCAGCCATGCCCACACTCATCCCAGCCATGCCCACACTTACCCCAGCCATGCCCACACTCATCCCAGCCATGCCCACACTTACCCCAGCCATGCCCACACATGTCCCAGGGCAGACCCTGCTGCCAGTCTCTCCCCCACCCTTCCTGCAGCCCGAGACCAACTTGAATTCTTTGCCCACCCCACTCGCCCTCCTCGCTAAGTGGGCATTGATTAATTAGGCTGTAATTTAAGGCAGAGCATTTTCAAACCAACTCCCACCCCCAGCCCTGGCACCAGAATAAACAAGAGCTGATTTATTTGCTGCCCGTCCCGCAGCAGGTGCCAGGCTGGGCTGGCAGCAGGTGGGCATGGGATGCACCCTGGAATGGGAGGGCCAGGAGGGGAGCAGCCCCCACCCCCCTCTGGGGGGGCTGCCAAGCACCCCTAACTCTGCCCCCCCCCAGCAGCAACGACCCCCAGACCCCCCCAGTGCGGGGGTGCTTGGGGTGGGGCGGGTGGCAGCGAGGGCAGGGCTGGCAGAGTCCTGCCAACCCCTCTGCTGGCATCAACCAGCCACGGCCCAGGGATGTCCTGAGGCTCTCCCTGCTCCGAGTGGCACCACGTGACAGCCAAGCTGTCCAAAACATTCGGCAAAAGAACTTTCCCCTGTGCCAGGCTGAGCCTGGCAGCTGCTGTGGGCACTGCCCATGGGTGGCCCACGCTCTCCAGGCTGGTTTTCCAGCAGGGATTTGGCTCAGCAGGGACATGAGGGATATTTATCCCCATTTTCCCAAAAGGAGGAGGGGAGTTGTGGATCTGCTGGTTGAGGTTGGATTTCCTTGGGCTTTCCCTGCTGGGTGGCACCCAAGGGAGATGTGGGGGCATCCCCTTGGCATCACCCTCTGCAGGTGGGTCTGGAGTGCCCACCTCTCCCAAAATCCCCCCACATGGACCTTCAGTGTGGATGGCACCAAGCCCAGGATGCAGGGAAGGGGTTGGGAGCCGCAGCTGAGGGCAAGGAGGGCACCAACACCCTAAAATGAGATGCCCAAGGGCATCAATCCCCCTCCCCACACATTTTCCCCTTCCTTCCTTCCCTCTCCTACTTTTACACACCCTCTCCTTCAATCAAGGAGTGGCATTTCACCCACACCCCCAACTCAGCGTGCCCCCACCAGCTGAGTCTTGGGTTCCTTGGCACCCACCCCTCCCAAAATCCCCCCACATGGACCTTCAGTGTGGATGGCACCAAGCCCAGGATGCAGGGAAGGTTGGGAGCCCCAGCTCAGGGCAAGGAGGGCACCAGCACCCCAAACTGAGATGCCCAATGGCACCAATCCCCCTTCCCACCCATTTTCCCCTTCCTTCCTTCCTTCCTCCCCTCTCCTACTTTTACACACCCTCTCCTTCAATCAAGGAGTGGCATTTCACCCACCCCCCCAGCTCAGTGTGCCCCCTGTGCCCCCACCAGCTGAGTCTTGGGTTCCTTGGCACCCACCCCTCCAAAACCCCTCCACATGGACCTTCAGTGTGGGTGGCACCAAGCCCAGGATGCAGGGAAGGTTGGGAGCCCCAGCTTAGGGCAAGGAGGGCACCAGCACCCCAAACTGAGATGCCCAATGGCACCAATCCCCCTTCCCACCCATTTTCCCCTTCCTTCCTTCCTTCCTTCCTCCCCTCTCCCACTTTTACACACCCTCTCCTTCATTCGAGTCGCATTGTTTCACCCACCCCCCCGGCTCGGCGTGCCCCCTGTGCCCCCACCAGCTGAGTCCCGGCTGTCTGAGCCCCGCCAGGTCCCATCTGCGAGCCCCGGCGCTGGCGGCGCATTCCTGGAGCCCTCCCGGCGTGGCAGCTGCCGGACACAACCCCATCGCAGCCGCCGCCGCCGCCGCCGCCGCCGCCGCCGTGGCTCGTCTTGACCTTGTCGGTCAGGTGTTGGGAGGGGGGATAAAAAAAAATAAAACCCGCTCCCCACTCCCCCTGGGTGCCGCCAGCCGTCGAGGAGGAGGAGGGGGGGACACGGGGAGGGTTTAATGCAGCGAGGACCATAATGGGGCCGGCTGGGGGAGCGAGGGGCGAGGAGAAATTAGTGTCAGTGTGTGTGTGTGCCTTAAACAAACCTGCGCCGGGGTGACGTGAATGAGGGCACAGCCTGTGTATATATTAGTGATGGGATCTGACCTCGCTGGGAGGGCTCCTTCCCTCGCTCCGCTCCTCTGGGCGTGGGAAAAAGGCCTGGGCTCTTTTCACAGCTGTTCTCGCTGCTGCACTGAGCTAATGGAGGGGCTGCCCGGCTCCCTCCTCCCCCCCTCCTCGCCCGCCTTTTCAGGCCTTCAGCAAGGAAAAAAAAAAAAAACAAAACAAAACAAAAAACCCTCCCCTTTCACAGTCCCTTAAAAACACACCTCATTGTTCGCGCCCGGATTGCATTGAAATGCCACTCGCGCCCCCGTCTCTCCCGGAGCAGCCGGCCCAGGGAGCGAGCCCGGCCCTGGCTGCGCGTGCACGAGCGTGGGCGAGCCGCGGGGACGCGCGTGGGAGCGCGCGTGGGGCCCTCCCGGGTTTGCACATCGCGGCTGGCACGGGGTTTTAACCCCTCAAAGCGGGTTCTGGAAGGAGAAATTCAGGGCAGGCTTTGCAGCCAGCCCGGTGTTAGTGCCCCCCTTGTGCCCACCGTTCCCCTCTGATACATCTCAATGCTTCGATTTTGGGAGTAAGAACTGAGGGCAAATAGAAATGAGGTAAAAAGTGCCCCCGGCTGTGGGTGTTTTGTGATGCCAGAGCGGAGGTGGCACGTGGCTGGTGGCCGTGCCCACCTCCACAACCCCAAACACGCCATCGCTGCATCCCCACCCCAGCCGTGCCCACCTCCACAACCCCGAACACGCCATCGCTGCATCCCCACCCCAGCCGTGCCCACCTCCACAACCCCGAACACGCCATCACTGTGCCCACCTCCACAACCCCGAACACGCCATCGCTGCATCCCCACCCCAGCCGTGCCCACCTCCACAACCCCGACCACGCCATCGCTGCATCCCCACCCCAGCCGTGCCCACCTCCACAACCCCGAACACGCCATCGCTGCATCCCCACCCCAGCCGTGCCCACCTCCACAACCCCGAACACGCCATCGCTGCATCCCCACCCCAGCCGTGCCCACCTCCACAACCCCGAACACGCCATCACTGTGCCCACCTCCACAACCCCGAACACGCCATCGCTGCATCCCCACCCCAGCCGTGCCCACCTCCACAACCCCGAACACGCCATCGCTGCATCCCCACCCCAGCCGTGCCCACCTCCACAACCCCGAACGCGCCATCGCTACATCCCCACCCCAGCCGTGCCCAGGGTTCCCAACCAGCATTTAATGCTTCAGGAGGATAAAATTCCACGTTAAATCCCTGCCTGGCACGCTCAGGGATGGCATTCCCAGGGAAGGGGGAATTTGGGCACATCACAATTTGATTCTCCCTAACTGTGCCTTGCCCAAAAATCCCCTCCAAGCTCCGCAGAGCTCCAAGATTTCTGGCAAACAATAAACAGCCGCGCAAGGATCAGCCCTCGCCTGGTTTCCCAGGGAATTAGGGCAGAGAAAGTCTGGGCTCAGCCTCCCAGGGCGCTGCGGGGACAGGGGGGTGGCTCCTCGGAGGTGGCAGCACCTTCCCCCCCTCTCCTGCCGCTGCCCAGCCCCGGGGGCAGCTCCGGGATGGCGCTTTCCATGACAAATAAATAAATACATTTCTGGTGGCGGCGCAGGGAGGTTGAAAACGCCACCCCCGAAGACTCCGAGCCCGGGAGGCAGCGGTGGATTTTTATTTCCCGGGGACAGCGGGACGGATGGAGGGACAGACAGAGGGGCAGGGGCGTCCTCGGGGCTCGCTCGTGCTTTCCCCGCTGACCTTTCCCCGCTGCTCTGATGGATCCTTTCTGACAAAAGCGGGGACATGGCACACCTTCCGTCCTTGCTCGGCGCCCGGCGCGGGGATGTGGCCGCGAGCGAGGGGCTGTCAGCGGCGATTAGAGGGACGAGGCCGAGCCGCCACCGCGCGATTTCCGCATGAGCACCAGCGCTGGTGCCAGGCGGGGGTGCCCCCAGTGCCCAACACACGTGCCCTGCCTGCTGGAATGTACCAGCCACCAGTGGGGTGGGATGGGTGAGGATGAGGGTGGGATGGGCATGGATGGGGGTGGGATGGGCAAGGATCAGGGTGGGATGGGTGAGGGTGGGGGTGGGACGGGTCGAGGATGGGGGTGGGATCAGTAAGGATGGGGTTGGGATGGGCGAGGATGGGGTTGGGATCAGTGAGGATGGGGATGGGATGGGCATGGATGGGGGTGGGATGGGTGAGGATCAGGGTGGGATGGGTGAGGATGGGGGGGTGGGATGGGTGAGGATGGGGGTGGGATGGGCAAGGATGGGGTTGGAATGGGCATGGATAGTGTTGGGATGGGTGAGGATGGGGTTGAGATCAGTAAGGATGGGGTTAGAATCAGTAAGGATGATGTTGGAATCCCTAAGGATGAGGTTGGGATCGGCCAGGATGGGGTTGGAATCAGTGAGGATGGGGTTGGAATCAGTAAGGATGATGTTGGAATCCCTAAGGATGAGGTTGGGATCGGCCAGGATGGGGTTGGAATCAGTGAGGATGGGGTTGGAATCAGTAAGGATGAGGTTGGAATCCCTAAGGATGAGGTTGGGATCGGCCAGGATGGGGTTGGAATCAGTGAGGATGAGCCTGAGCTCTTTGAAGCCCACACATGTATGTGCTGTGCACACGTGTGTGTGTGTGTGTGTGTGACCCACATTCCAGACTACAGCCCACCCCACGGGTGGGTGGCACCCACACATGACTGTGCTGAGGGGGCTCTGCCAACCCTTTTGAGCCAAAGATCCACCAATTCCTGAGGGTTTTCCCTGTGCCCAGAGGATTCCTGGCATGGGGAAGCAGAATGGGTGCTGACAAGCAGCTTGCTGAGCCTGGGAAAAGGGTTTGGCTTTGGCAGGAGTAACAAAGTGCTGCCACCAAGGCCACACCCTGAGCACCCTGAGCACCCCTGACACGTGTGGGGTGCCCCCACACCCAGCACCCACCCCCCACACACCAGCCCAAGCCTCCACCCTGCTCGCCTTGCTTTCCAGTATTCCCATTTCCCCAGCTGGTTTTGGCTTCTCCACCCGGCACAGCCACGGAGTTCCCATAGAAACATGAAGATATTAAACTGTAAATAATAATTTCTCCATAAAAAGAAAAAAAAAAAAGAGAGAGAGAGAAAGCAAAGCTTCAGCATCTCTGTGGGGCTGGAGGGTTGGGAATAGACCCTGATATCCTGGGCACAGACCCCGATATCCTGGGCACAGACCCCCATGTCCTGGGCATGTGGAGTCTCCTCACCCACCCCAGGTGGGTGCAGGTGCCACAAAATCCCTCCAGCACTGCCAAAGAGCTGAGAGCTCTCCCACCACTCCCTCCACCTCCTGATTTATCCAGGTTGGAGCTTTCATCCTGATATCTATAAAAATGAGCAGCTGAAGATGCAGCAGGGCCATCCCCCCCAGCTCGGGGTAAAGAAACGGGAGCTTGGCTGGTGCTGTGACACAAACCTGATGGGAAGGAATTGGTATTTACTGGGGCCTGTGCAGTGGTGATTTGGAAATGGCCTGAAGTTAAAGCCATCACTGTTTCTCATTCCTGTTCTCTCCATCCTGTGGAGATGTTTTTGTCTGGGGTTTTTACCCTTTGTGTCTATTTAAGTGATACTTTCTGTAGTAAATGATCAGGTTTTTTAGCCCCCCCTCGTCTCTATCAAGCTGGAAAATCATCAGCTTGTGGTGGGAGAAAGGAGAAATGTCAGGGCTGGGGAGGGGGAATCCCTCTCCAAGAGGGATGGGGATGTTTGGGGTTGAAGGCCAAGATCAGGCACCACAACTTTTGGATGGCTCTGGAGCCAATTCCTGCCTCCCATTCCCAATTAAAACCTGGACACTGCACAGTGTTATTTTTAGGGCTCTGGCAGACAAGGTGATGGTTCCCCCCACAAGATTGGGGGTTGTGGGACAAAAGTGCTCTTGGCACCCCAAATCTTGGCCTCCCTTCAGCTCCTTCCATCCCTCCCACCATCCAGAACACAAAGGGCTCCTTTTGTCCCATCACCAAGGCCGGATCCAACATCAAGATCCAACATCGAGATCAAACATTGAGACCCAACACTGAGACCCAACACTGAGATTCAACATCAAGATCCAACATCGAGATCCAACACTGAAATCCAACATCGAGATCCAACATCGAGACCCAACTTTGAGACCCAACATTGAGATCCAACATTGAGATCCAACATTGAGATCCAACATTGACATCCAACCCTGAGAACAAACATCAAGATCCAACATTGAGATTCAACATCAAGATCCAACATCGACATCCAACACTGAGAACCAACATCAAGATCCAACATCAACATCCAACACTGAGAACCAACATCAAGATCCAAAATCCAGATCCAATATTGAGATCCAACATCGAGATCCAACACTGAGATCCAACACTGAGATCCAACACTGAGATCCAACATCGACATCCAACATCGACATCCAACATTGAGATCCAAAATCCAGATCCAATATCGAGATCCAACACTGAGAACCAACATCGAGATCCAACATCGAGATCCAACACTGAGATCCAACACTGAGATCCAACATTGAGATCCAACATTGAGAACCAACATGGAGATCCAACACTGAGATCCAACATCGAGACCCAACATCAAGATCCAACATTGAGACCCAACATTGAGAACCAACATCGAGACCCAACATCGAGATCCAACACTGAGATCCAACATCGAGACCCAATATTGAGATCCAACATCGAGATCCAACATCGAGACCCAATATTGAGATCCAACATTGAGATCCAACATCAAGATCCAACATTGAGACCCAACATTGAGATCCAACACTGAGAACCGACATGGAGATCCAACATTGAGAACCAACATCAAGAGCCAACATCGAGATCCAACATTGAGAACCAACATTGAGAACCAACATCAAGAGCCAACATCGAGTTCCATCCCAACAGCCACACTGACCCTGAGCTCTCTATTCCCTTCGTAGCTGCCCCAGGGATTATCCCCAACAGAACATCCCCCCGGGGAACGAGATTGCAGTTTAGGACCTGATGGAAAAGAGGAGCGAGATGGGATTAAAAGGGACATAATGACTCTTCCTTTCGCCAGGACGGGGAAATGAGACGGGGATTAGCGCTCTCTTTAGCGGCTGTTCCCAAGCCCTCCGGGCGGTCCCGCATCCCGCCCGTGCTCAGCAGCTCTCCCAAAGGTGACACCGGGGATGGCAGTGACCAAACACGATCCATCCCGAGCTCCCCTCACATCCCTCCGCCACCTCCTCCTCCTCCCCCAAAACATCGAGATCCAACATCGAGATCCAACACTGAGATCCAACATCGAGACCCAACATCGAGACCCAACATTGAGATCCAACATTGAGATCCAACACTGAGATCCAACATCGAGATCCAACATTGAGATCCAACATCGAGATCCAACACTGAGATCCAACATCGAGACCCAACATTGAGATCCAACATTGAGAACCAACATGGAGATCCAACACTGAGATCCAACATCGAGATCCAACATCGAGATCCAACATTGAGATCCAACACTGAGATCCAACATCGAGATCCAACATCGAGATCCAACATTGAGATCCAACACTGAGATCCAACATCGAGATCCAACATCGAGATCCAACATTGAGATCCAACACTGAGAACCAACATCAAGAGCCAACATCAAGAGCCAACATCGAGATCCATCCCAACAGCCACACTGACCCTGAGCTCTCTATTCCCTTCGTAGCTGTCCCAGGGATTATCCCCAGCAGAACATCCCCCCGGGGAACGAGATTGCAGTTTAGGGCCTGATGGAAAAGAGGAGCGAGATGGGATTAAAAGGGACATAATGACTCTTCCTTTCGCCAGGACGGGGAAATGAGACGGGGATTAGCGCTCTCTTTAGCGGCTGTTCCCAAACCCTCCGGGCGGTCCCGCATCCCGCCCGTGCTCAGCAGCTCTCCCAAAGGTGACACCGGGGATGGCAGTGACCAAACACGATCCATCCCGAGCTCCCCTCGCATCCCTCCGCCACCTCCTCCACCTCCTCCTCCAAACGGAGGCGCTTTCCCCGATATTTGCCGGCTCGGTGCTTTCTCCCCCCCCCCTCCCTCTCCCTGCAGATTTGTCGGGAGAAATTATCAAATATTCTGCCAGGGAATAAAACACTGAAAATTAAAACTTCGCTTGCAAAGGCACAAGCCCGAGAATAAACCTGAAAGGTTCCTTTCTCTCGCCTTCGGTTGCACACACTGTGCAGTGCCATTGGCTGCTTCCCTGGAATAGATTCCGTTGCTATGATACCAAGTTTGCTTTTAACGAACCCCCAGAAAATTAATGGTATTCAGAAGATAAGTCCTTAAAGTGGAACCTATTTTAAGAAATTCCTGCTAAATGGTTTACAAGTAGTCAGGAGGGAGGAGAAGGTTTCTGGAGCGCGGCAGAGCCGCTTCCCTGCTGATTCCACACGGGATATTTGGGGGGTGTGGTGGTGGGTTTTTGGGGTGTGCTCCAGCCTGGGACTGTGAGAGGGGAGGGCAGGATTGGTGCCCAGCATCAGCTCCCTGTGCTGGGTGCTGGGCATCCCTCCTGCTGTGGCACAACTGGCACTTGGATGGTCCCAGCTGTCCCCACACAGCCTCGTTGTGCTGAAACACTTCCCCCACCAGGGCTTTGGAAACCTTTGCCCAAATCCTGCCCAAACTCCCTCACAAAGCTACAGGATTCAGGGCTGGTGAAAATCTTGGAGAGCCTGAGGTGGCTGAAGGGATATAAGTGGGTCTAGCATGGAAAATCCACTCTGACAGCATCTTGTCAGCCCTTGGAGGAGTTCAGGGTGAAGAGCTGAGGAAGGTAGAGAAGATTTTCCCATCCAGCCCTGCAGGCAAAGCACAGGGTGGCATCAACACAGGGCACACTTCCCCCTGGACCAGTGTGCCCAGCAAGGAGACAACCTGGTGTCTCTGGATGCCTCGGCAGCTCCGTGTGGTGCTACAGCAAAGGTGTCACCAGCTCGGTGTCACCACAGCCACAACACCCACACTGCTGCTCCCAAAATTCCCAGGCAGGATGTCTCCATGGGACCATCTCCTCCTCATCCCACACCATGGTTTGGGGTGTCCCTGCTTTGTCCCACTCCATATAGAGAGTCCTTGTCCTCCCTGCCCAGAAAAAGGCCCGAACTGGGTGTCTGTGCCAGCTGGAAGTGCAGGATCAGCCCCAGGGATCTCAGGGATCCAGAACAAGGAATCTGCTCCTCTCCTGCCTGAACAAAGCAAGACCTGCCAAGGGGGAGAGGGAGGAAGTGGCACCTCTGGTGGAAGAGGAGGTGTGACCCTGTGTAGAAACCAGGATGTGCAGGGCAGGGAAAGGTGGATGGAGTGAGGGATCAGGGCACTGATATTTTAATTTTCTGAGCATTTCCTCTGCTCGTTTCTCAGCACCAACCCAGCCAGGGATTGATGCACCAAAGACCCAACAGTGAGGGGGAAATGGAGGTGCCCCTGTGCCACCACCCTGCTCTTGGTGCCCTCATGCCAGGTCTGCATCCCACTGATCCTGATTCTCCAATGGATTCACAACGTGGGTGCCTGGATCCATCTGTGGAGCTTCCCCACTTCCCAATGCCCAAGAGCCCCGTGGGCATGGAGGGCCTTTCCTGGCTGCCCATTCTGGTGCCTTCCATAACACCACCTGAAAACACCTTCCCTGAGTTTTCCAGGAAATTTCCCAGGAATATTCCCTGAGCTTCCCAGGAACCTTTGGGGTCACCACTTCCAGCCTTTCCCCTCTTTCAGCATCAACCACGGGGCTGCATCCAACGCTCCAGGGCCTCTCATCCCTCACTCCTGCCAGGTCTGCATCCCACTGATCCTGATTCTCCAATGGATTAACAATGTGGGTGCCTGGATCCATCTGTGGAGCTTCCCCACTTCCCAAAGCCCAAGAGCCCCGTGGGCATGGAGGGCCTTTCCTGGCTGCCCATTCTGGTGCCCTCCAAAACACCACCTGAAAACACCTTCCCTGAGTTTTCCAGGAAATTTCCCAGGAATATTCCTTGAGATTCTCAGGAAATTTCCCAGGAATATTCCCAGGAATATTCCCAGGAATATTCCCTGAGCTTCCCAGGAAATTTCCCAGGAATATCCCCTGAGCTTCCCAGGAATATCTGGGGATGGATCAACCTTTGAGGTCACCACTTCCAACCTTTCCCCTCTTCCAGCATCAACCACGGGGCTGCATCCAACGCTCCAGGGCCTCTCATCCCTCACTCCTGCCTGGCATCCAGAGGGAAGCAGGAGGAAAGGAGGGAATGGGATGCAACACCCCACCCCACAGGCAGCAAAGGAGGGTCCAGGAGGGCCCTGGGAGAGGCTGAGACTGGAACACCTTCATGGCAAAGCTCCCAAATCCCTCTCTGGCCAGAACAAAGCTGCGAAATGTCTCTGCAGGCACAGAATAACCGAGGAATGGCCGTGATTTATTCCTCTCCCCCAGTAGATAAATCGGCCTCGGCAACTGGTCTGGGCTAAATTACCATTTGCATGAGGTAATATATTTAAGCAACTTTCCTTCTACTTGGTTATAAACAGGATTTCTTGGGGGGTTCGTTCCGAGCTGGCCCCGTTTCATTTATCTCTGGTGTGAGGGAGCTTAATTAGCAACGTGGAAATTAAAACCAGGGCGGGAAGGGGGGGGAAAAAACCAAAAAAAGAAAGAAAAGATTATTAAAATAAAGGTGCTGGGGTTTGGGTTGCCTGAGGAAACCCAGGTTGGAAGGAAAATTGAGGTGACAGCTCCGGGCTTTGATGAAAATGATTAAAGATAAAATCCCGCTGAATTTCCACCCCATGGCTGTGTTTGGATTCCGGATGAGGGCACCGGGGCCAGTGGCTCGGGCAGCTCGGTGGGCACCGAGCCCACCTGGTGCCAGGAGGGCAGGGCTCTGCTCCCGGAGAATAACGAGAGGGTTTTTACATTCGGTTCTCTAGCTTTATGATATCACATACACTCATACAGCTAGATAACCAAAGAGAAAAACCCACCCAGGTCTCGGCAGAACCGGCCTCGGCCATGCCAGGGTGTTTGCCCCCTCGGGTGGTCACTCTCTGTGCCCCCTCGCTGCCAATAAACCCCAAATGTTTTGATGCGAGAACGGGAATTGCGTCCGGAGCCTCGGGATGCAGCACAGAACCCTGGTGCCCCTCGGTGCCCACCCCGAGAGTCCTGACTGGATGTTGTGCCCCCAAAAAGGGCATCCTAAAGTGGACTCAGCCCCGCGCAGCCCCCCGTGGTCCGGGGGGGCATCACTGGGTAGGATATTCCCCCAAGAGCCACCCCCGTTATCTGCGGCCCAGGGACCTGCCGCCTTCAGGCTCCAAAGTCACCCCCAGAGCCACCCGGGCGCCCATTCCCACTTTATAATTACTGGGAATTACTGGTATGGAACTGCTGAGTCATGAGAGTGGTTGGAAGGGGACGGGTCCAGCCGAAAGGGCCCTCCCGGGGGTCTCCACCGCGGCCACGCTCTGTCCTCCTCTTCCTCCCCTTCCTCCCACATCCTCTCCCGGCCGCCGGGCCCTGCGAACCCGGCAGGGATCCCGCTTATCCCGAGAGTCCGGGCCCTGAATCTCCTCCCCGACCCTCCCCGGGATGGCCCCGTCCCCGCAGGGAAGGTGCGCCCCGACCGGGAGGCTCCGGGCACCGGCCCCGGGCACAGGCGGGGGATGTTCCCGGGGAGCTGCCCCAGCCCGGCGGTCGCTCGGAGCGAAACTCGGCGGAGCGGCTGCCCCGGTCCCCAACCGGGGACGGGAAGAGGACGGGAGACTCCCAGAAGGGGTCTCAGAGAGGAGGCCCAGGGAGGGGGTACCTGCTCGCCCCGCTGGGGCCGGTGCTGCCCGCGGTCGCCGTCGGCTCGGGGTGGCCACATCCTTCCCAGGCCGGCAGGGACGGGAGGAGGCTCAGTCCGGGAGGGAGGATGGATGGATGGATGGATGGATGGATGGATGGATGGATGGATGGATGGATGGATGGACGGACCCGCCCTGTGCCGGTGCGAGTCCCTCTCCTGCTCCCCGGCGGCTCCGGGAGCTGCCTCTAAAGTTGAGGCAGACTCGTCGGCGGAGGGATGGCTGGAGGGCGGGGGAGGGCGGGAGGAGGGACGGGGCGGCCGGCGGGGACAAAGCCCGAGCGGCGGGGCTGGGACAGCCGGGGCGTGGGGCCGGGGCAGGGGTCAATTCCCCCCCTCCCCCCGAGGGGGCAGCGCCATTCGCCACGGCCGCCGCCGTCCCCGGGGGCCGCTCCGTCTGCTCGGCCCGGGCTCCCCCGCCCCAGCCTCCCGCAGCAGCCGGCCCGCCCCGTCGGGGAGGCGGCGGTGCCCCGGGAGTAACCCCGCTCGGGCAGGGCGGTGGAGAAGGCTGGGGTTAAACCTCATGTGCCCGGGGAGGAGGAGGAGCGGCCAGGGGAGGGAGGGAGGGAGGGAGGGGAAGCGGCTGGTCCCTCCCGTCGGTGCTGGACCCCTTTTGCAAAGGGGAAATTTTGAAGATGCTCAGGAGTAAAACGGGGCTGGAATCACCGCCTATCCCGGGCGGTCCCCAGGCAGGCCCGGCCTCGACTGTGCCTCCCGGCCGGGGAGAAACCCCCTTGGCTCGGGACAAAGCGGGGCCGCGGCTCGGAGGGGCGGTGGGGCAGAGCCCGTGACACGGGGCCGAGGTCCGGCTCCACGTCCCCCCCGTGCGGCCACCCGGGGCCGGTCCCCGAGGGCTCTGCCCGGTGAAGTGACCCCGCTCCGTTCTCCCGACACCGGCGGGTCAGCCCCGACCACGAGCGGGGGACAGCGGCCTGTCCCTGCCACCCCCCACCGCCTCACACCGCGAGCGCACCGGTGGGCACAGCCGCGACCCCCGTGGGCACACAGCCCCCAGGGTTGCCCGGGCACCGGAACGCACACCCGGGGGCACACACAGGTGCACACCTGGGAACGCTCACGCCAACACCCGTCCTGACTCCCGCACGGCCCCGCACAGCGTCCCCACACCCCGCGGAACCCCCAGGCTCTCTCGTCCGGCTCTCCCCAGCCCCCTCACGCCCCCGGCCCCGCAGCCTGGCCCCGACCCGGCTGGTTCCTCTGCCCTCCCGAGGCCGCACCATCGCACCTCGCTCCGGTGAAACGGCGGAAAACGAAACCAAGAGGCGGCCCGGGCACCACACCGACCTCGGCCCCGGGAACAGCACCTACCTCGGCCCCGGGCACCACACCGACCTCGGCCCCGGGCACAGCACCTACCTCGGCCCCGGGCACAGCACCTACCTCGGCCCCGGGCACAGCACGGACCTCGGCCCCGGGCATAACACCGATCTCGGCCCCGGGCACAGCACCGACCTCGGCCCCGGGCACAGCACCTACCTCGGCCCCGGGCACAGCACCGACCTCGGCCCCGGGCAACACACCGACCTCGGCCCCGGTCATGGGCACCCCCAGCCGGGCTGCTCTTCCAGCAGGCACCGGGAGCAGCGGGTCGGGCTGGGCTGAGGGCCCGGCCCCCTCTCCCAGCGCTCCGGGTTTCGGGGAGGAGGCACAGATCCGTCCCGGCCCCCGCTATCCACACCCGCCCTTTTATATTTATACCCACCTATATATATATATAGAACGTATATAATATATATCATATCTGCCTTTGAAGGCGCGATGCACAGCGGCGCCTACAGAGATGCCAACCCGCCAGCACCGGCGGCTTCCCGGGAGCAGCGGAGCTTTCTGCCCCGCTCCGGGGGTCCCCAGGGCTGGGGAGCCCTTGGCAGGAGCCCCTCGCCCGTAAGCGGCGACCGCAGCATCGCGAGGAGCCAGCGGAGCATCCTCCCACCGGCACCGGGCACCGGGGACCGGGCACCCGCCCCGCCGCTCTCCGTGGTGCTGAAGCTCCGCCGCGCCGCGCCCCGGGGCCGTGCGGGGTCGTGCGTCCTCCGTCCTTCTCTCACCAAGCCGTCACTGATTTATTATTATTATTATGACTATTAATTATTATCGATATCATGCCCGCCGTTGCCGCCGCTCCGGTGCACGGCGGCTCCGCCAAACCATTGCCAGCGGGAAGATGGTGCCAGCGCGGCAACCGGTTGCCAGATTAAAGAATCATCCACCCTCACACCCCCGGTAGGTGCGGCCCGCGATCCTCCCCGTGGGTCCGCACCACGCGTGGGCCGAGCCGGTGCCGTTACCTCCGAAACCGGGCTCCGAAATGCCTCCCTGTCAGGCCCGGCGGGCTCGGTCCCGCTGCCATCCACACCGCCCGGGGCACCGCCGGGCACGGCCTCGCTAAGACGGCCCGGTGGGTTCTGCTGCCCAAGGCTCCTTCCCGGGCTGGCACGGCCGCGATCCTTCCCCCAAAGGGTAAAACCCCAACAACGAGCGCGGCCCCGGAGCTCGGCCGAGGGAACGAGCGGGACTGGTGGAGCTTCGTCGCTGCCCCGGGAGCCGCCTCCGACCCGGGCCCGGCTTGCAGAGGGGCTGCTTCGGGCACCGGAGGGGCCGGTGGCAGCATCCCCACCAGTCCCTCTGCCCGCCGCCCACGGGCCCGGTGCCCGCCGCGCAGGGCCCTGAAGGGCCGCAGCCACCCGGTTCACCCCCGCCGGTGCCCGCTGCCCGCGTCTCGCTTTGCCCGAGGGGCGCGGGGGAAGGTTGGCATCGCCAAGACGGGGAAGGCGACCGCCCCTCGCGTGTCCGCGGCGGGGGCTCCACGGGGCCCGCCCGGTCCCGTTCCTCCCGGCACTTACCGGCTCGTCGCCCGCCTGTACCCGCCGCCCCGGCGGCTGAGGGGGGCCGGGCCTGCCCCGGTGCCTCCGGTCGCCCCTTTTCCCCTCGCCTACACCCCCGTGTGAATCAAATACCTTCACTACAGCAGCCATGTTGGGCTCCGGTGCGAGCACGGCGCTCGCCGCAGGAACCGGCGGCCGCCTCGGCGGGAGGCAACGAGCGGGGCTCGGCGAGGAGGAACCGGAGCTCGGGCAGCCCGGCCGGGTCCGGCCCCGCTCTGCCACAGCACCGAGGGATGCTCCGGGTGCCGCTCCCCCCCAACCCGGGAACTTCCCACCGGTACCGGTAACGCCACTATAACTGCGGGTCCCGCACCTGCCTGGCGTCCCTCCGGTAGAACCGGCCGCATCCCGGCGCTGCCTTCGCCAAAGAGCTGGGGAAGAGCCGCGGTTCCCTCCGCCTCGCCCGCTGTCCGGTGGCGGCGACTCCGCTCGACCGAGCTCACCTGGGGAGGGAAAGAGAGAGAAGAGGCATCAGGATGAGCCGCCGCCATCGCTTCAACTTGGAGCAACTTTCCCGGCGAGGCCGGAGGCGGGGGCGGGGGGTGGGCGGCGCTGGAGCCCCTGCCCGGTCAGCCGGGGCCGGTCCTACTGTCGGGCAGAGCGTGGGGTGCCCCACGGGCGAGCCCTTCGCGCGGGGAGTGCGGGCACCCACCCGGAGCTCCGGGCCGAGGTGGGACGCGGCCTCTGCCTTGGGGACATCCAGGGGACCCTCGTGGAGGGACAGCCCCCACCTGGTTCCTGTCCATCTGTCCGTCTGTCTCCGCCATCTCCCCGTGCCGTGGGCACCGGAGCCTCACACCGGGCATCCCCCACCTCTCCCCGGGCACCGCAGCCCCTCGCCCGCCCGGCCCGGTGCCCCTCGAAAGCGAATTTTTCAGCTCTTTAATTTCCCCCCTTTTTCTCCAACCGAGATTCCCCCACACCCTTTTTTTTTTTTTTTCATTTTCTTTTCCCGCCTCATTTTTCCCCCCCTGTAATTTCTCCCCCACCTCCCCGCCCCGTTTGATTCCAACGTCGCTGGGAATTATTTGCATTTAAAATACAACGACTCGTTCCCCTCCACGTCGCTTCGCAGCTCAATTCAACCAGCACCGCAGGGGCGGGGAGGCGACCCCAAGGAAAAGGGGTCCTCAAATCGCCAGCCAAATTCCCCCCAATTCTTGCCCACTTGGAAATACCGATGTGGGCGAAAACTAAAGATAGAACAGATTTTAATTATTTCCTTTCTGCAGCCGCTGTCACCCAAAGGTGTTGTGGCAACAAAGAGAGCGGTGCCATTTGACGCTCGTATTTTTGGCCTGTTCTCGAGCAAAAATGTTCCCCCAAAGCCCCGAACGCTTTGCAAAGATTGATCTGACTCCAAACAATCATATCCTGCTCTGCAAAGTGCTTCCAAAGGAAATCTGATTTTCCATTTATCCCCCCGTCGCTGCCAATCCCGCCGGAGGACACACAGACGTTGGAACTAAGAGCGAGGAGAGGGACTGGAAATCAAACAACCATTCCCAGTCCAAACTGGGAGCAAACGGTTTCCCCCTCCCCTCGCACGGCAGAGATTTCCCAGCTCGGGAAACAACGGCGTGGGATTCCCCGCCGTGCCCGCTCGGGCAGAGCCGGGCACAGGAACATCCCCAGTTGCTTTTTTTTTTTTTTTTTTGAAGGGGAAAAATAATAATAAAACAAAACAATTATTTTTTTCCTCCCTTTCACCAGAAATGCCGAATTCAACCTTGGGTCTTTGCGTGGGGAATTTTTTTTCCTTTTTTTTTTTTTACGGCTGGGATACAACCTCGCACCAACGCAGAGTTGGGAGGGATGGAAGGGGATGCCCCAACAACACAACACCCCGAACCTCCCTTTCCCCGCTCTCTTTTTTTCTCCTTTTTTTCCCCCAAATCCTTCTCCCCCCCCAAAAAAAAATATCTGCACACCGAAACTTCTCTCCGGCAGCCCCTTACCTCGGGCACCGGGCAGGGCAGGGCAGTCGCTCCGACCGGCCTCGGGGCTATAAACCCCAGGGGTGGCTTTTGTGAGTTTGCCGGAGTTTCCCCGGGCTGTCCCCTTTTGTGTCCCATTGCCATCTAGAGGCCCCGATTAATTAATTTCACACCGAAGCTCGGGAGAAAATTTTCCCACAAAACAAGTGACCGAGGAGATGTGAAAACTCCAAAGAAAAGGAGTCAACATCAAGTTCAACAGCATGCGGGGAAAGGCCTATTTCCATCACAATCGCGTCTGAGCGGGGGCCGGGCGGGGGGCGGCGGGCGGCGGCCCCCGCGCCCCCTCCGCGCGTTCCCAGGCTCGGAACAATCGCGCTCTGTTTGCCTCGCACATGCCGGCGTTTGGGCACGGAGGCTGCCTTGGGATAACAGGAATAATGAGGGGAGGGGGGCTCGGGGGAAGAGGGGGGAGTGCTGGAGGGGTGGGAAAGGGCGGCGGGGTGAGGGCAGCGGCAAAGAGCGCACCTGGGCACTCCTGGGCACTGCCCAGCACCGACCTGTTGAGCCCCGGCCGGGAGAACCGGGTGGAGTTTGCGGGGAGACACGGGATGGGGAAAAGGGACAAGCAGCGCTCGACTGGGCTTGGTGGGGTCCCCCAAACCGGGAGGGGACGGAATCGATCCCCGGGGTGGGGTGGGGACACTTTTCCCTAAGTTTGGTGGCCCCCCTTCCTTTGCCGCCAGCCCCGGCCACGCGTTTTCCCACAGCCCCGGGGGAGCGGGGGGTGCGTGTCCCGGGGGAGCGGGGGGTGCGGGCCCCGGGAGAGCGGGGGGCCGGGGCCCGGGGTGGCCGAGGCGGTGGTGGACGTGTCCTGCAACCCAAGCAGCTCGGCTCCGCCGGGCATTGTCCCCACGGAGCCCGTGGCCATTGTTCGCGGCGCTGCGGGAGCCGGAGGGAGGGCAGCTTTCCACGCCTCGTCCCCCCAACCCCCGTCTCACCCCCAGCCCGACACTCACACCGGGGTTGGCGGGACCCTAATCCGGGATGGGGGGGGAGGGCAAATAACACCCCACCCACATCCCCCCCCCCCAGAAAAAAAAAATCAGGCGAGGGAGGAAGAAGCGCGGGGTCCCCCCTCGCAGACTTCCTCCAAGTTGGGAGAAGCGGGAGGGACAGCGAGGCGGCTGCCGGTGGTGCCCGCACAGCTCTGCCCCTCCTGCGGGCACCACGGGCAGCCCCGGCAGCTACCCCGGCCCGGGGAGTTCAGTGCGGGGCAGGGAGAGAGAGGAGGAAAAACAGCGACGAAAAAAAGGGGAGTGGGGGGGGATTATTTACCTCCCTCCGCACATCTCCATCCATTACTGACTTAGCGACAGCGGGAGCCGAGAGCGGCCGGGACACCGGCAGCCTCCGGGGCTGGGGCGGGGGGAACCGGCCCCGGATGCGGGCAGGACGCGGGGCCCGGGGCCATCCAAGCGCTGCGGCTCCCGGAGAGGACCGGCCGGGAGCGGCGGGGCTGTGGGAAGCGGAGCCCCCCGCGATCACGTTGCCTTTACGTGGGGTTAAACAGAGAACGTCTGCCCGCGGCTTTAACGCCGGGAAAACCCCCCGAACGAACCGGGCAGCCTCGGCCCACCGGGGCTTCGGGGTGATGAGGGGAGGAGGATTCCGCCCAAACATCCATTTTGTCCCTTTTGGAAATGGAGATGGGAGAGAGGAGGGAAAAACGCGTCTTTTTTTTTTTTTCCTTGCTTTCTCCATATTTTACTACGTAAGGAATGACGTCCTCACGTCGGGAGCGGGATAGGTTAGCCCTGAGCTGGTGGGGGGGGGGGAACCGGGCTGGAGGGGGGGGCTGCGGGGGCGGCTCTGGCAGCAGAACCTAAAAATAACGAGGATTGTATTATTTGAAAAAAATATATATAATAATAATAATAGTAATCCCGGTGACCCCGCGGATGCGGCTCTGCATGGGCAGTGGGTGGCAGGGACGAGCCCGGCCCCTCAACACCCTCGTCTTGTCCCGACCCAGGGTGTTACGGGACCCTCAGGATTCGGGGGACCCCATGGGGTAGGGATGGGGGAATTTGGGGGGCTCCTCCTGCCGTTCCCCCCCTCCGGGAGCTGCGGATACGAACACCCTGTTCCCGGCCGGTGCAGGATTATGCCTTGGAAATGAAGCAGAAATAGGCCATTTTTTATTTAATTAAACCAAAAATCACCCCCCTGCACCGAGGGTTAACACCTCCAAACCCCGAACTGGCCGGGAATGGATTCCCACCCTCTCTAACCCTCTCCCTTCTCCGCCTCACCGGGATTTTCAGGGTGCTAAAAATCGGTGGTTTCGCGCAGCGCCCGGTGGGGTTTACGCCCCAAATTCGGTTCGCGGGGGAGGGGACACACAGAGACACGAAACCTCCCGGGAACCCCCAACCTCCGAGCGGGGACCGGGGTGGGCCGAGCCCGGCTCCTGCCACCGGAACGATCGGGACCCGCCGGGACCGCCGCGGAGCCGGGACCGCTCCGGTGCCACCCCTGTGCCCCGCCAGCCTTGCCCGCTCCGGGTACAGGCAGCCCCCGGGCACTCCGCGGGCTCCGTGCTCTCCGCTAATGAGCTCCGCTTATGCATTTCCTCATTAACGAATATTTCTCCCGGTCGGGCTGGGAGGGCACCGGGATGCGCTGCCCCCGCCGCCCTCAGCCCGTCCCGTCCAGCCGGTGCTTCACGGGGTCTCGGCCGGTCCCTCCCAGCCCTGAGGGCTGCAGGAGGCCAAAGCTGCCCATCGGACACCCCAAATCCCACCGCCAGCCCTGAATAAACGTGCCCGGTCGTGGGGTGCGACCCCCGCCCTCAGTGGCCGTGAGACACCCGCGTTGTCCCGGGACCTCCCCCGGTAAAAGGCCTTTGGAGCGGGCCCGGCTCCTCCAGCTCCCGGTACCGACGGGCCTGGTGCCCCCCACCCCCGACTGAGCGGGTTTAGGGGGCGTGGGTGGCATATTTTGGCTTCCTGATAGAGTTTTGATCAAAAATTCATTAAGAGGCGCTCGGCGCAGCGCCATGAATATTTCAGGGCTGTTGCAAAACAACAAAGTGGGTGTTTGGGGGAGGATGCGCTGGGGAGGGGGTGGGGGGAGAAAGGGAGGCAGCTCCCGGTGCCCGGCTCGGCCCCGCTTTGCTGCGGCGAGGAGGGACCGGACACCTCCTCCGTCCGTCGGGGCCGCGGCCGCCCGTTCCCAGCCCCGGGGCTCGTTCCTGCCCCGTTACAGGGTGTGAAACGGCTCCGGGTACTCTGGGACAGGAGATCGGTCCCCGTTGGAGCGGTCGGGTGGCTGCGGGGACAAGCGGTGCCCAGTCCCGGGGTCACGGAGACAGTTCGGAGCGTCCCCGGCCCTGCCGCCGTCACGCGTGGCCCGAATGGCCTCACCTGGCCCGGTTCCCGCAGCCCGAGACAGGCCCGGTGCTCTCCCAGCGGGGCAGAGCAGGGGGGTGAGGGCAGCGGAGGGACCCGGGATGTGTCCCCTCGGTGGCACCACCACCCCGGGGGACACGGACCATCAGCCCACACCTCCCTGCGCTGGGATGCGGTGACAAGGAGCTGCTCCCCCCCGGTTCTGAGGAGGGGAAAATCCCCCCCCAAAACCAACCCATCCGCCTTTCCCCAGCAGAGGAACACCCTGAGTGCGAGATGCCCAAATCGGGGGGCAGCCCCTCGACAGCGCAGCCCCCCTCGCTGGGAGAGGGACCGGCACTGACTGGGAGACAAAGCCCCAGCGGCTCCGCAGCCCCGAGCGCTGCAGCCCAGCACCCTCCCGGAGCACCACAATCCCCTCGGTGGCTCTGCAGGTATCTGGGCTCCACTGCGGCAGCCCTCGGGCCAGCCGGGAAGGAGAAACGGAGCTACAGAGGTGGGGAGGTGGCCCAGATCCCTCCACGGTGGGCCAGGTCCACGTCGGGTGGATGGTGGGGGACACAGAGCGAATGCGGATGCTGAGTTGCTTCCCACTGTCACCCTGAGCATTGTCCCCCCCCAAAAAAAAGAAAAAAGCTGGGGGGCCCTGAGTGCCACCTTTGGGTCTGGCGCAATGAGACATCCCACCCTCTCCCCTGCGCTGGGGGACTCAGGGCAGGTAAGCAGGGACAGGAGGTAGGAGAGGGGCCTCTCTGCGGGAACAAAGCGGGGCTGGGGGCACCCCAGGGCACCTCCCAACCCCAGGGTAGGACCTGGCGCAATGGGCGTTACTGGACCTGAGGGTGCCGCTGGGATTCGTGGCTCCGGTGGCTCCGGGTCTCCCGCTCTGCCCTCCGGGTCCCGCCGCCCGTTCTCGTGTCCCGGTGTTGGGATGCGACGAGTCCCCCCCGCCCCAGCAACCCCCCAACCCCTCCCCGGGGCTCACCTCGCCCTGACATTTCCTGGCGCTCCTTCCATGCCAGCGGGTTGCCATAGCAAATCTAAATCTTACAAACAAAACGAGGAGAAAAGCCTTATTAGCATATATTCAAATGAGCCAGGCAATAATGCAAACCATAAATCATGCAGTCATTGCTATTCAATCAGTGTCTCTTACCCCAGCCCCCACACTTTCCCCGGGTGTCTCGACTCCTCTTTCCATGCAGAAGACCCTTCCCAGTCCCAAGGGTGGCCCAGGAGGGGACCCACAATCCGGGGTGGGGAGGGGGCCCTGGGCCGAGCCTGGATCCAGCCCTGGGCTCTGCACAGCCCCTAATCCCGCCTGGTATTTATGTCGCTCTATTAAACGGGGCAAACTCTTCCCAGGATTAATCTCCCGCCCAGGTTTTAATCTCGGGGCTCGGCTCAGTAATCCCCGAGCGGCGGGAAGGGGGCCCAGCTCGGTGTTGGTGTGGAGGGACCCCCATCCCCACCTGAGCCCGACCTGTGGGTGCCCAGACGGTGCTGGGGGGAACTCACCACCCTCAAAAATCATCCCTGTGTGGCGATGGGCACTGCAGGACGCTGGTCCTGCCCTCCTTGCTCACCTCTCAGCAGCCTGGCATGGCCATGAACCCGCCGGTCCCCAAAAACCCCAGGGGATGATCTCCCACCCCAAAAAGCAGCAGAACCCCCGTTCCCAGCCCAGCCCTGAGCTCTGAGACACAGCTCAGTCGGGCCGGTCCCACCCCTCTGCTCAACCCCCTCCTTGCCCAGCCGGTGCCAATCTTAAGGGCACAGAAGGGGTTTTTCCTCCTCCCGCCCACTCCCGGCACGACTCTGTGGCACCGACACCCTTTGAGAAGCTTTTGGGGGTCACCGAGGGGTGGGAGCAGCAGGGCTGGGCCCCAAAGACCTGGCCAGCCTGGGGGTGTCACCCCTGGGGAGGTGGCTTTGAGCGTGGGGGACACGGGGGGACAGCAAAGCTGAGACGAAGGGTTGGGGTAAGGGACATTTCTCCCCTTGGGGACATTAAGGACCTGCCACCCCAAGTCGTGCCGCCTGACCCCAAGAAGCTCAAACCAGACACGCCAACACCCCCAGCTCTTTATTGGTGAAAAGATAATAAATAGAAAAAAGCCCCTGGGTGGGGGGCAACACCCACCACCCCCGCTGCCCCCTCACTTCTCCCCACACCTCCCACCCCTCTGTGGGACCCCCGAAGCCCCCCCTGGGCACAGGATTGGGCAGGGGGCACAGGGTTGGAGCTGCTGCTGGTGCTCTCAGTGCTGCTGCCACCGCGTGGCACTTCTCAGCCATTCCCGGGGCCAGGCGGGGATGGCCGGGCATGGGCAGTGCCTGGCACCGCACAGGGGGCAGGGACAGCGCTCCTTGCCCGTGGGATCCTGGTCTTGCGGGGGTCAAAGGGGCAGAGCAGCAGGCAGGGGGGTTGGTGGCATGTGGGGGGCACCAGGGTGGGGGGCCGGGACCCTCGAGGAGCTCTGTGGCACTGCCAGTCTCCACGACAGCTTTGAAAAGGGCACGGGAGGGTTTCCCGAGGGTCTGAGGGTGGGGGTAAAGGGGGGGCTGCTCCCCCAAACCCCCCGTCAGCCTCGCTATCTCTGCCAAACGTCCATGGCCTGTGCCCGCCGCGTGGGCACCGGGACCCTCTGCTCCTCCGCCAGTGGGTAGGGGTACCCCTTGGCATAGTCGTCCCGGGGCTGGAGGTCTCCGGGGCCTCTGGAGGTTTCGCTGAGAGGTGCCAGGCTGGCCAGAGGGGGCTGAGGGGTGCCCGAGGGGCAGCCCAGCCCTGGTGAGACCCGCTCCGACTTGATGCTGATGGGTTGGCGCTGTGGGGATGAGCCACGGGCAGCGTCTTCAGCAGGGACGAGCCGGCTGCCCACCCTGCGGGGAGAGGGCATGAGGGTGAGGCCGGGCCTGCCCCTGCCAGGGCATGCAGGGTGGGCAAACACCGAGCTCACCCTCCTTTTCATCCCTAGAGGGGCTGAGACACCTCCAAACTCATGTCATGCACCGGCTCCGGCCTGGGGGGGCACTGGGCAGTGCCCATCCAGCTGCTGGGAGCCTGGGGTGGGCACTGGGGGGGACATGGGCACCTGGAAACTGGCTCTGCCAACTGTGGGAAGTTGCAGGGCAGGTTTGGGGTGACCACACACCCCTCAGTTTTGGGGTGAAGCTGGACAGGCACCAGCACAGAGGGGAGGGAGCTGTGCCATGGGTGCTGGCAGCACCCATGACTGGGAGGTGGCACCCAGTGTTGGGGGGTGGCACCCGTGGCTGGGAGGTGGCACCCAGTGTTGGGGATGGCACCCGTGACTGGGAGGTGGTATCCATGACTAGGAGGTGGCACCCATGGCTGGGAGGTGGCACCCAGTGTTGGGGGTGGCACCTGTGACTGGGAGGTGGCACCCATGGCTGGGAGGTGGTACCTCTGGCTGGGAGGTGGCACTCAGTGTTGGTGGGTGGCACCAATGGATGGGAGGTGGCACCTGTGGCTGGGAGGTGGTCCCCAACACTGGGAGGTGGCACCCATGGTTGGGTGGGTGGCATCCATGGCTGGGAGGTGGCGCCCAGTGTTGGGAGGTGGCATCCATGGCTGGGAGGTGGTCCCCAACACTGGGAGGTGGCACCCATGACTGGGAGGTGGAACTCAGTGTTGGGGGGTGGAACCCAAGGCTGGGGGGTGGCACCCAAGCCTGGGAGGTGGTCTCAACATTGGGAGGTAGCACCAATGGATGGGAGGTGGCACCCGTGCCTGGGAGGTGGCATCCAATGTTGGGGGGTGGCACCTGTGTCTGGGAGGTGCTCCCCAATGTTAGGGGGTGGCACCCAAGGCTGGGAGGTGGCACCCAGTGTTGGGAGGTGGCACCTGTGGCTGGGAGGCGGTCCCCAAAGTAGGGAGGTGGCACCCATGAGTGCACAGATCTCCCATGCCCCCCCCATTGCCCACCCCATGCCCCCCCATTGCCCACCCCACGCCCCCCCGTTGCCCACCCCATGCCCCCTCCATGCTTACCCCAGCGCTGCCAGGTCCCGGGGGTGCTGCCACGCCACAGGGCCGGGCTGCAGGTACCCCGGGGGTGGTGGGACCTCGCCAGCCCCAAAATCTGCCAGGCAGGAGGGCAAGAGTGAGCAGGACCCCGAGGATGGGGCACAGGGCGGGCGATGCTGTGCCAGGGCTGAGGGACCAGCACTCACCTGCCTGGGCTGGGCTGAGGAAGGGGAAGGTGCCCAGGCCGTGGCTCGGGATGCTGGAGCTGCCCGGGCTGAGGATGGGGCTCAGGGTCTGCAGCGCTGGGTACAGCGGGCGCTGTGGGCACAGGGGGTGACCCCATCGGGCTTTGTGCTGTGCCAGATCCCCGGGGGGCACAGGGTGCAGCGCCAGCCCCTCCCTGTGCCCCCAGCACTGCCGAGGTGGGCATGGATGGGAGGAACAGGGTTTGGGGAGGGGGTGGCACTATGGGCACAGGGACTCACCGCGGTGCTGGCACCACCCCGGCCGCTCGCCAGGCTGCCCTGGGCATCGCCACGCCGGCCCTCGGGTGCCAGGAACAACGGTGGGGGTGTCTTGGTGGCCAGGGCACGGCTCAGGGTGCCAGCAGGGAACAGGGGGTAGCCAAGACCTGTGGGCACACAGGGACAGGAGGATGCAGGGGGTGGCTTCGAGGGATGTGCGGGGTGCCTATGGCTGGCACCGGGGTGGCACTGGTGTCATCATTGCCCTGTGCAGCTGTGGGCAGCCATGTGTGCTTGCACAGTGTTGTGGATGCCAGTACAGTGCCATGGGTGCCAGCACAGTGTTGTGGATGCCAGCACAGTGCCATGGGTGCCAGCACAGTGTTGTGGATGCCAGCTGAATGCTGGGTGTAGGCAAGGGGCAGTGGGTGCTGGCAGAGGGCAGTGGGTGCAAGCTGAGGGGGCAGTTGGGTGCTGGGTGCTGGCAGAGGGTGTGGACAGGGGGGCAGGGGGCAGTGGGTGCTGGCAGGGGGGAGTGGGTGTGGACAGGGGGCAGTGGGTGCTGATGAGGGCAGTGGGTGTGGGCAGAGGGCAGTGGGGGCGGGCAGCGGGACAGTGGGTGATGACAGGGGGCAATGGATGCTCACAAGGGGCAGTGGGTGCTGGCAGGGGGCAGTAGGTGCTGGCAGGGGACAGTGGGTGATGGCAGGGGGCAATGGATGCTCACAAGGGGCAGTGGGTGCTGGCAGGGGGCAGTGGATGCTCACAAGGGGCAGTGGGTGCTGGCAGGGGGCAGTGGGTGCGGGCAGGGGGCAGTGGGTGCAGGCTGAGGGGGCAGTTGGGTGCCAGGTGCTGGCAGGGGGCAGGAAGCAGCTGGCACTGGGCCGGGCCGGTGCTGCCACAGCTGCAGCAGCTCCCCCTGCCCACGCAGTGGCCCGGCCCCGCTCCGGGTAAACCCCCAGAGAGGCTGCCAGGGCAGCTTTGCATGCGCTGCCTTGGCAGGGAAAACCCCCAGGGGGTCACCGGGGTTGGGGTGCTCGTGGTGGGCATGGGGGCATGGCAGGGATGGGGGTGATGGTGGGGATGGGGTGCTTGTGGTGGGCATGGGGGCATGGCAGGGATGGGGGTGATGGTGGGGATGGGGTGCTTGTGGTGGGCATGGGGGCCCATGGAAGGGATGGAGGACTCATGGTGGGGATGAAGGTCCCATGGTGGGTATGGGGTGCCCATGGCAGGGATGGGGTGCCCACACTGGGGATGGGATGTCCATGGTGGGGATGGGGTGTCCATAGTGAGGATGGGGTGCCCATGGTGGGAATGGGATGCCCATGGTGGGGATGGGGTGCCCATGGCAGGGATGAAGGACCATGGTGGGGTTGGGGTGCTTGTGATGGGCATGGGAGCATGGCAGGCATGAGGTGCTCGTGGTGGGGATGAGGTGCCCATGGTGGGGATGGGGTGCCTCTGGTGGGGATGGGGTGCCTGTGGTGGGAATGCGGTGCCCATGGTGGGGATGGGATGCCTGTGGTGTGGATGGGATGCCCATGCTAGGGATGGGTGGCCCATGGTGGGGATGAGGTGCCCATGGTGAGGATGGGGTCCCATGGCGGGCACTGGGTACCCATGGTGGAGATGGGGTGCTCGTGATGGGCATGGGGGCATGGCAGGGATGAGGTGAGGTGCCCATGGTGGGGTTGAAATGCCTGTGGTGTAGATGGAGTACCCATGGCAGGGATGGGGTGGCCATGGTAGGGATGGGGTGCCCATGGCAGAGATGGGGTGGCCATGGTAGGGATGGGGTGCCCATGGCAAGTACAGGGTGCCCATGGTGGGAATGTGGCACCCTCAGCAGGGACCTTCTCCCCTGCTGGCTCTGAGCCTACCTGGGGGCAGTGGCCCTGGGGACCGTCCTGGAGGCCTTGGAGCTCCTGGCTTGAAGGCAGGGGGGCGGCCCTGGCTCTGGGGGGAGCTGCTGGCACTGCCCACGGACGTGTCTGTGGCTGGGGAGGAGCTGCCATAGGTGCCCTCGGGCAGCGTCACCGGGCTCTGCAGGGGGAGCAGAGTCAGGGACAGGGAGGGATGGGGACCCCCAGGGGACCTTGGAGACCCTCAGGGACCTTGCAGACCCTCTGAAGGGGGAGCAGAGTCAGGGACAGGAAGAGATGGGGACCCTCAGGGGACCTTGGGGACCCTCAGGGAACTTTGGGGACATTTGGGGCTCTGCAGGGACAGCAGTCAGGGACAGGGAGGGATGGGGACCCTCGGGGACCTTGGGGACCCTCAGAGACCTTGGGGATCCTCTGCAGGGGGAGCAGAGTCAGGGACAGGGAGGGATGGAGACCCTCAGGGGACCTTGGGGACCCTCAGAGACCTTGGGGACCCTCAGGGACCTTGGGGACCCTCAGGGCTCTGCAGGGGGAGCAGAGTCAGGGACAGGGAAGGGACAGGGAGGGAAGGGGACCTTTGAGGCAAAGCAGAGATCAAGGACAAGGAGGGGACAGGGGCTTTTGGGGACCCTCAGGGCTCTGCAGGGCAAAGCCAAGGCTGAAGGAGGGGATGGGGACCCTTGGGGACCCTCAGGGCTCTGCAGGGCAAAGCTGGGGCCAAAGGAGGGGATGGGGACCCTTGGTGGCCCTGAGGGCTCTGCAGGGCCAAGCCAAGGCTGAAGGAGGGGACAGGGACCTTTGGTGGCCCTCAGGGCTCTGCAGGGCCAAGCCAAGGCTGAAGGAGGGGATGGGGACCCTTGGTGGCCCTCAGGGCTCTGCAGGGCCGAGATCAAAGCCAAGGAAGGAAGGGGTGGGGTCTCCTGGTGCCCCCCACCCCCTGCTCCGTGTGCCACCAGTGACTCACATAGAACCTGGGCCGTGCCACCGACAGGTCCATGCCCTCGCTCAGCCTTGTCCCCTTGTCCCCTGGCTCTGGTCCCTCCTCCAGCTCCAGCTCGTGGCTCTCCAGTCCCAGCCCCTTCCGCTTCAGCGTCTGCGATGAGCGGGGTGGTCAGTGGGATGGTCAGCAGGGTCTGGTGCCCACCCCAGAATGTCCATCCCAGCGTGCCCACCCCATGGTGCCTACCCAGGGTCCCCACCCCAGGGTGCCCATCCCGGTATCCCCATCCCAGTATCCCCACCACAGCGTCCCCACCCCAGTGCCCCCACCCCGTGGTGCCCAACTCATGGTGCCCACCCAGGTGCCCACCTTGAGGATGTCAGTGTTGGTGCCACCCCAGTATCTCCACCCCAGTGTCCCCACCCCATGATGCCCACCCAGGTGCCCACCTCGGTGCCCACCACGAGGATGTCGGCATTGTTGCCACCCCCTAGTGCCCACCTTGTGCCCACCTCGAGGATGTCAGCATTGGTGCCACCCCCAGTGTCCCCCCAGGTGCCCACTTCGAGGATGTCGGTGTTGGTGCCACACCCCAGAGCCCACCCCGTGCCCAACTCGAGGATGTTGGCATTGGTGCCATCCCCCTGTGCCCACCCCCTGGTGCCACTCCCCCATGTCTACCCCGGTGCCCCCTCAGTACCCACCTGGAGGATGTTGGCGTTGGTGCCACCTCCCGGTGCACCCCCAGTGCCCACCCCGTGCCCACCTGGAGGATGTCGGTGTAGGTGCCACTCCCCGGTGCCCCCCCAGTGCCCTCTCTGTGCTCACCTGGAGGATGTTGGCCTTGGTGCCTACCCCAGTGCCCACCACGTGCCCACCTGGAGGATGTCGGCATTAGTGCCACTCCCAGGATGTCGGCGTTGATGCCACCCCCGGTGCCCACCTCAGTGCCCCCCAGTGCCCACCTGGAGGATGTCGGCATTGGTGCCACACCCCGATGCCCCTCCGGTGCCCACCCTGTGCCCACCTGGAGGATGTCGGTGTTGGTGCCACCCCCCGGTGCCCACCTGGAGGATGTCGGCGTTGGTGCGGCTCTCGTGGGGTTCACTGTACTCGGTGTACTTGAGCAGCACCCTGTCCATGTGTTGGTGCCCATCCCAGTGCCCGCCCCGTGCCCACCTGGAGGGTGTCGGCATTGGTGCCACCCCCAGTGTCCCCCCGGTGCCCACCCCGTGCCCACCTGGAGGATGTCGGCGTTGGTGCCCCCCCGGTGCCCACCCCGTGCCCACCTGGAGGATGTCGGCGTTGGTGCGGCTCTCGTGGGGCTCGCTGTACTCGGTGTACTTGAGCAGCACCTTGTCCATGCGTTGGTGCCACCCCCAGTGCCCACCCCGTGCCCACCTGGAGGATGTCGGCGTTGGTGCAGCTCTCGTGGGGCTCGCTGTACTCGGTGTACTTGAGCAGCACCTTGTCCATGCATTGGTGCCAACCCCCAGTACCCACCTCGAGGATGTCGGCGTTGGTGCCCCCCCAGTGCCCACCCCGTGCCCACCTGGAGGATGTCGGTGTTGGTGCCCACCCCGGTGCCCGCCCCATGCCCACCTGGAGGATGTTGGTGTTGGTGCCACTCCCCAGTACCCACCTGGAGGATGTCGGCATTGGTGCCACCCCCAGTGCCCCCCCGGTGCCCACCCCGTGCCCACCTGGAGGATGTCGGCGTTGGTGCGGCTCTTGTGGGGCTCACTGTACTCGGTGTACTTGAGCAGCACCTTGTCCATGCATTGGTGCCCACCCCGGTGCCCACCCTGTGCCCACCTGGAGGATGTTGGTGTTGGTGCCACACCCCAGTACCCACCTGGAGGATGTCGGCATTGGTGCCACCCCCAATGCCCCCCCGGTGCCCACCCTGTGCCCACCTGGAGGATTCCGGCATTGGTGCAGCTCTCGTGGGGCTCGCTGTACTCGGTGTACTTGAGCAGCACCTTGTCCATGCGTTGGTGCCCACCCCCGTGCCCACCCTGTGCCCACCTGGAGGATGTCGGCGTTGGTGCCCCCCCAGTGCCCACCCCGTGCCCACCTGGAGGATGTCGGCGTTGGTGCGGCTCTCGTGGGGCTCGCTGTACTCGGTGTACTTGAGCAGCACCTTGTCCATGCGTTGGTGCCCACCCCCGTGCCCACCCTGTGCCCACCTGGAGGATGTCGGCATTGGTGCCCACCCCCGTGCCCACCCCGTGCCCACCTGGAGGATGTCGGCGTTGGTGCGGCTCTCGTGGGGCTCACTGTACTCGGTGTACTTGAGCAGCACCTTGTCCATGCGTTGGTGCCCACCCCCGTGCCCACCCTGTGCCCACCTGGAGGATGTCGGTGTTGGTGCCACCCCCCGGTGCCCACCTGGAGGATGTCGGCGTTGGTGCCCTCCCGGTGCCCACCCCGTGCCCACCTGGAGGATGTCGGCGTTGGTGCGGCTCTCGTGGGGCTCGCTGTACTCGGTGTACTTGAGCAGCACCTTGTCCATGTCGGTGCTGGCGAACTGGAAGAGCCGGTTGGTGCTGTTGAAGATGATGAGGGCGATCTCGCAGTCACAGAGGACGCTCAGCTCGTAGGCCTTCTTCATCAGCCCGAACTTCCGCTTGGTGAAGGTCACCTGAGGGGACACCGTGGTGAGACCCCGCGGGGACAGCCCCAAATCCTCCTGCTGGGGTCACTCTGGGGGATCCAACACCCACCATGGGGTGGTGGGAGCAGAGTGATAGTCCCAAACCCTCCTCTTGGGCTCTGGGAGATCCAACACCCACCATGGGGTGGTGGGAGCAGAGTGATGGTCCCAAAACTCCTGTTGGGGGATTCAACACCCATGGGGTGGTGGGAGCAGAGTGATGGTCCCAAAACCTCCTGTTGGGGTCACTCTGGGGGATCCAGCACCCACCATGGGGTGGTGGGAGCAGAGTGATGGTCCCAAAACCTCCTGTTGGGGGATTCAACACCCATGGGGTGGTGGGAGCAGAGTGATGGTCCCAAAACTCCTGTTGGGGGATTCAATATCCATGGGATGGTGGGAGCAGAGTGGCTTTGCCTCCCTCATGGCCTCCCACTCACCCTCACTCTTGGGACACCCCCAAATCCTCCCTCTGGAGGATCCAACACCTGTGAGATGGTAGGAGCAGAGTGATGGTCCCAAAACCTCCTGTTGAGGACCCTCTGGAGGATCCAACACCCATGGGATGGTGGCAGCAGAGTGGCTTTGCTTTTCTCGTGGCCTCCCATCTGACCTCACCCCTGGGACACCCCCAAATCCTCCCTCTACAGAATCCAACATCCATCACTGGATGGTGGGAGCAGAGCGATGGTCCCAAAACCTTCTGTTAGGGTCCCTCCAGAGGATCCAACCTTGATGAGATGGTGGCACCAGAGTGGCATTGCCCCCCTCGTGCCCTCCTGCCCACCCTCACCCCTGGGACACCCCCAAATCCTCCTGTTGGGGTCCCTCTGGTGGATCCAACACCCATCATTGGATGGTGGGAGCAGAGTGACAGCCCCAAACCTCCTGTTGGGATCCCTCTGGTGGATCCAACCCCCTTGGGATGGTGGCACCAGAGTGGCATTGCCATCCTTGTGCCCTCCTGCCCACCCTCACCCCTGGGACACCCCCAAATCCTCCCTCTGCAGGATCCAACACCCACCATGGGGTGGTGGGAGCAGAGTGATGGTCCCAAACCCTCCTGTTGAGGTTCCTCCAGAGGATCCAACCCTGATGAGATGGTGGCACCAGAGTGGCATCGCCCCCCTCGTGCCCTCCTGCCCACCCTCACCCCTGGGACACCCCCAAATCCTCCTGTTGGGGTCCCTCTGGTGGATCCAACACCCATCATTGGATGGTGGGAGCAGAGTGATGGTCCCAAACCCTCCTGTTGAGGTTCCTCCAGAGGATCCAACCCTGATGAGATGGTGGCACCAGAGTGGCATCGCCCCCCCTCGTGCCCTCCTGCCCACCCTCCCCCCGGGGTTTTTCCTACCTGCCGGTTCCTCTGGTCCAATATTCGGCTGATCTGTATTTTTTTACGGCCCATTTTCGCCTCCTTTGTCGGATTCGAGGGCTGGAAGAGAGAGCGAGAAGCCGCCTGAGCCTCAGGGCCTGGGGCTGTCCCGAGCCACCAACCGCCCCAGCAGCTCCAAAAATAAGTTTTGCTGAAAAATAAACCCCCAAAAAAACCCCCCCAAAAAAATAAGTTTCGGAGGAAACGTCGTCGTTTTATTTTTTCCCTTTCGCGAAGTTGGCACGAAAGTGAAAAACGGAATAAAAAAATCGGGGAATTCTGATGGGGTAAAGGGGGAAAAAAAAGAATCCCTTTATTACACCCTTAGGGCCTGAGCACCTTTGGGTGGCGGCTGGAAAACCAGGATGTGCGATGCCCAAATCGTGCCCGGGGAGTTGGGGATGAGGCGCTTTATCCTTGTGATCCCTCCCAAAATCCCCGCGGCCGCTCCGGCGCTGCCCCCGATGCCACTCCCGGCGGGTCCGATGCCACTCCCGGCGGGTCCGATGCCACTCCCGGCGGGTCCGATGCCACTCCCGGCGGGTCCGTGCGGGGGCGAGGGCGGATTTAAGGGCGGGGAGGGTCCCTCGAACAAAAGGGCCGAGTTTAGGTTGAAGTTCGGGGGTTTTTTTTTGTTGGTTTGGGGTTTTTTTTAATTTATTTTTTTTTTCCTAGCTCAGACGAACGGACTAAATTTGACCTCCACCATTGGCGGGCCAGGAAGTGGCTGAATGAGGAGACAGCAAAGCGAAACCACCCACCTCTTGTGGCCACGTGGGGTGGTGGCAGCTCTGGGAAGGGCAGGGGTGCTCTGGGCACCCCACACCCCTCTGGCCGTGGGGTGCCCGCACCTCTCAGAGCCTGGCACGGGGTTGTGACCCCCCCTGTGTCACCCTCCTGGTGCCACACACTCCCGGTTCTTACCAAAACCCACCCCCTGGGATGCCCCAGTGCCTCTGGTGCACCCATGGGTGCCATCAATGGTCCTAATGGGACCCCCCACCTCAATCTGGGTGCAGAGCTGGCCTGGCACTGTCCCTGCTGTCCCCAAGGGGCAAGAGCAAAGCTGAGAAGCCAACAGGGCTGGGAACTCCGTGCTGGGCACACTCAGCACCCCAAGACCCCTTAAGACGTGCCAGAAGCCCCCCCATGGCAGGGCTGCCCCCCCGGGGGGCACAGTTGGGGACGTGCCAGTCCTTCTGTGCCCTGGCCTGTCCTGCTTTCCCCCCTCTCCAGCCCGTTGCCATTTGCCATCTTGCTCAGCTGCTAAATTTAGCTGATCAAAACTAATTTTAATTTCTGGAAGGAAATGGCGCTGCCGTTCCCACGGCCCCGCTGCCACCCTGTGTCCCACCAGGGCCCACGCACGACCCCGGGGCACGAGGGGTGCCCGGACCACCCCGGCCCCACAGGAAAGAGCCCACAATTCCCTGCTGGAGTGGCAGAGGTTTTCCCAACATCTGCAGCAGGATGCCAGGCCAAGGGCACTCGCAGGGGGCACCCAGAGGGGGCAGCTCTGACCTGCCACGAGGTTTAATTTGGGATGTGGAAAGAGGGGCTGATCCCCTGGGGGCTCTGGGTGGCATCTGGGTTTGGGCTGTTGGGGGCAGGGGGTGCCCACCCAGCTGTGACCCCCATGTCCCTGCACTGCCTCGTCCCAGGGTGGCTTTGGAGGCTCCAGGGAAGGATGTGCCACCCATCTGCTGCCAAGGGTTTGTCTAGGGACAGTCCCCCCAGTCCCTTGGGTGCTGGGGTACCCCAGTGCCCATGGGGTGGTGCTGGGGGGTCCCAAGGGGGTCCCAAAACCCATGGAGTGACTCCATGAGGGTCTCACAGAGGTCCCAGCGCCCATGAGGTGAGTCTGTGGGGGTCCTAAGGGAGTCCCAGCACCTATGAGGTGACTCCATGAGGGTCTCACAGGGGTCCCAGCGCCCATGAGGTGACTGTAGGGGCCTCAAGAGGGTCCCAGCATCCATAAGGTCACTCTGATGGGGTTCCAAGGGGGTCTCAGCACCCATGAGGTCACTCTGATGGGGTCCCAGCACCCATGAGGTGACTATAGGGGCCTCAAGAGGGTCCCAGTACCCATAAGTTGACTCTGTGGGGGTCCCTGATGGTCCCAGCACCCATGAGGTCACTCTGTGGGGGTCCCTGATGGTACCACCACCCATAAGTTGATCCTGTGGGGGTCCCTGATGGTCCCAGTACCCACGAGCTGACCCTGTGAGGGTCCCTGATGGTCCCAGCACCCATGAGGTCACTCTGTGGGGGTCCCTGATGGTCCCACCACCCATAAGTTGACCCTGTGGGGGTCCCTGATGGTCCCAGGACCCACGAGCTGACCCTGTTGGGGTCCCTGATGGTCCCAGCACCCACAAGACAACACTCTGGTGGTCCCAGCCCAGAACAGCAGGTAGGGGTGGGAGTCAAGAGGAAGCAGCAGCCTCAGCCCCCCACCCCACCCCGGGCTGGGGACCCACCAGGGCCAAACTCCCGGCACGTTCAGCACCAGGAAAAGCGGCTGAGGCCTCGTGCAACACCCGGGCTGGTTTCATCAGCCACCTCCCCACGCTGCTCAGGAGGGCTCTGCTCCTCCTGGGGCATCACCTTGGCTGTCCTGCCACCGTGGGGACACACGTGGCCAGGCCACCACTGCCACCAGCACCATGGGGTCCCTCCTACAGGGTGGGACAGTCTTGGGGACACACACAGAGTCACAGCCACTGCAGAGTGTCACTGGGTGCCCCTGAGAGGTCCTGAGACCCCCTTGGGACCCCCCCAGAGTCACCTGATGGGTGCTGGTACCTCCATGGGATCCGTGACAGGTCCTGGGAGGGGAGAGGGGACCTCACTCTGCATTTTCGTTGTGAAAGGGGATCATCAGTGGCCTTTTGGCTGCAGGGGGATGGGCACAGAGGGGCACCCTGCCTGGCATTGCCACCTCCAGCCTGTGGCACAGAGAGGTGGCACCCTCTGGGCCTGCAAAGGGGTCCACCTGGGCATGGAGGGGGTGTCTGTGTGTCCCTCTCCTCAAAGGCAGGAGCTGCCTCATGTTTGGGGGTGTTTCAACCCTTCCTCCTCCCACACCGTCATTTGGGAACCGAAACGCCGAGTCGGTGTCACCTTTGTCCCCACGGCAGGGACAGCCTCGAGGGAGCAGCTCCAGGAAGGAGCTGAGTGCAGGGAGAGCTCACGGCCCTGGGCAGGAGGGAACAGGGAGCCAGCCCTGGAGAAACCTCCCAGCTCCTCCTCGGGTTGTCTCCACCAGATCCCACAAAGGCCCCGTCGCTGTGACCGGGACTCGCTGGGGGGATGAACCACCTTCCAGCACCGTCACTTACACACACCCAGAGCTCTCAAAACCTCCCAGAGAGGAGCCCCCCTGCACTCCCTGTGCCAGGCAGAGGCTCTGGTGCTGCCTGGCATCCCGTCAGACTCTGCTCCCTCCCACGCCAGCTTATCTTTAGCCCAGGCTCTGCTCGCTCACACGTACCGGGCTCGGATCCACAGCCCCTCATCCCACTGTGCCCGTGCCAGCGCCCACAGCAGGGTGGCACCCCGGCCCCTGGGCTGGCATGAGGTTTATAATTAACACCCCGGATCCTCTACACCTTTAGGAGTCATTTGCATCACACTGGTGCACACACTCCCCAGCCCAGCTCCTAATTAGTGCTCTGAGACCAAGCAAACCCCTGGAGAGTGGAGTGTTTTTTCCATGTGCCACGGCCCTGGCACAGTGTGGGATGCTCAGCACGATCACGGGGGTTCCCAGCACTGCCTTTGGCACCTCTGCATCCCTGAACGATCCTAGAAGTGTTAAATGCACCACATTTATCCTAAAACGCACTAAATTTATCCTAAAATGCACTAAATTTATCCTAAAATGCATCAAATTTATCCTAAAATTAAAGCAGGTGGGTTATTAACGGAGTTCTTGGGGGCAAAAAGCTGCTCTGGGGTCTGGGCACTCTCTCAGTAACCTCAGGGCAGGATCTCTGAGCTCCTCAGGGATTCATCTTCCCATGGGACACAGAAAGTGGAGGGAAAATCATTATTTTCTCCAAATTCTGGGGGTTTTGTTGCAAATCTGAAAGCTGGGGGTGACTGGGTAGGAATGGGGGAAGGGAAGGGAATGGGAAAGGAATGAGAAAGGGAAGAAGGAAAGGGAAAGGAAAGGAGGGAAGGGAAGGGAAGGGAAGGGAAGGGAAGGGAAGGGAAGGGAAGGGAAGGGAAGGGAAGGGAAGGGAAGGGAAGGGAAGGGAAGGGAAGGGAAGGGAAGGGAAGGGAAGGGAAGGGAAGGGAAGGGAAGGGAAGGGAAGGGAAGGGAAGGGAAGGGAAGGGAAGGGAAGGGAAGGGAAGGGAAGGGAAGGGAAGGGAAGGGAAGGGAAGGGAAAGGGAAGGGAAGGGAAGGGAAAGGGAAGGGAAGGGCAAAGGAATGGGGAAGGGAAGGGAAGGGAAGGGCAAAGGGAAGGGAAGGGGGAAGGGAAGGGAAGGGGGAAGGGAAGGGGGAAGGAAAGGGCAAAGGGAAGGGAAGGGAAGGGAAGGGCAAAGGGAAGGGAAGGGAAGGGCAAAGGAAAGGGAAGGGAAGGGAAGGGGAAAGGGAAGGGCCAAGGGAAGGGCAAAGGAAGGGAAGGGGAAAGGGAAGGGGAAAGGGAAAGGGAACAGAGTGGTTATCCAGTACCTGCTGCTGGCATTTGGCAGCTTCCAAAAAGTGTTTTGTTGGAGAAAAAACAATGACTAAAGCAGAAGAAAGAGTTTCCATCCCATCTTTTATAGGGAGAAGCAGCAGGTTTGGCTGGGAGGGGAAAATCTGAGCCAGGAGCTGTGAAATCTCAGAGGAGGCCAAGGATGATGCTGGGACTGGATTTAAATTGGGGTTTAAGGACCACTGGACATGGATGTGCTGGGACCACTGGGACACAGCCAGCCCTGGATGTGGCCCTGGATGTCACTGATCCCCAGGGAATGGCAGAGCTGATGTGAGCACCATTCTGACCCCAGGGCAGGGAAAAGTCAGAGCTGAGCAGGGGTTTGGCTGGGACTGACAGGCCCTTCTGCTTTTTATAGGTTGTTTAAACAACTGACCAGTATAAACCAGAGCGGGGCTGGCAGGGCTGGATGGGGAGTGGGGAGGCAGGAGGAGCCAGCTGGGAAGTCGGGGAAAGGAAAGGAGAGACTGGTGAGCATGGGGGGGTTTAGAGACCACCAGGACCTCCACTAACCCCCTTCCCATTTCATCCTGTCACTCACAAAATCCCTGAGGGAATCACAATTAACTGATCTCCCCCTGGCACAGCACAGAGCCAGGCCCTGGCACTGCCAGGTGACCCTCCAGAGCCAAACCCAGGGGTGGGGAGGGACCCTCAGAGCCCAACCCAGGGGTGGGAAGGGACCCTCAGAGCCCAACCCAGGGGTGGGGAGGGACCCCCAGACCCAAACCCGGGGGTGGGGAGGGACCCTCAGAGCCCAGCCCGGGTGTGGGGAGGGAACCCCAGACCCAAACCCAGGGGTGGGGAGGGACCCTCAGAGCCAAACCCAGGGCTGGGGAGGGACCCTCAGAGCCAAACCCGAGGGTGGGGAGGGAACCCCAGACCCAAACCCAGGGGTGGGGAGGGACCCCCAGAGCCCAACCCGGGGGTGGGGAGGGACCCTCAGAGCCAAACCCGGGGGTGGGGAGGGACCCTCAGAGCCAAACCCGGGGGTGGGGAGGGACCCTCAGAGCCAAATCCGGGTGTGGGGAGGGACCCTCAGAGCCAAACCCAGGGCTGGGGAGGGACCCTCAGATGCAAACCCAGGGGTGGGGAGGGAACCCCAGACCCAAACCCAGGGGTGGGGAGGGACCCTCAGAGCCAAATCCGGGTGTGGGGAGGGACCCTCAGACCCAAACCCAGGGTGGGGAGGGACCCTCAGAGCCAACCCAGGGATGGGGAGGGACCCTCAGAGCCAAACCCGAGGGTGGGGAGGGAACCCCAGACCCAAACCCAGGGATGGGGAGGGACCCTCAGAGCCCATCCCAGGGGTGGGGAGGGTCCCTCCAGCCTCAGGTCCATCCTGCTCGAGGTGACACAGAGCGAAAGTGCCACCAGTGCCTGGCGCTGCCACGGGCCGGTGCCACCGGCACAGCGCGGCGATGGGCGGAGGCTTTTCGGTTCCAAAATGACTGTGTGGAAGGAGGAAGGACTGAAACGTCCCCCAAAAATGAGGCAGCTCTTGGTCTTGGGGAGACAGATGGACACACAGACCCTTCCAGACCCAGAGCACCTTTTTTGCTTCGTGTTTGCTGCACCCAAGGGAAGAAATTGGCTGTTCCCATGGAATTGGGCTGTTCCCATGGGATTGGGCTGTTCCCATGGGATTGGGCTGCCCCACGCTGCAACTGGGGAAATTCTCTGGGAATTTAATATGGGAAAGGATGCTCTTTGCTGCTGGAGGCTCTGCTGGGTGCAGCCAAGCAGCCCAACCCTGTGACTGACAAACCTGGTTTGCTCCTCACAATCCTTGTGAAGAGGAGGGAAATACAAGGGTCTTAAACACACCAACTCCCCCTGTAATCCTTCTGGGCACTCCTGGCATGCCAGGACTGCCAGGATGCTTCTCCTGGGAGTCAGCAGGATCCCTGTCCCCTTGGAACACAAAGTTTTCCGAAGTTTCCCAAAACCTCTTTTCCTTTTCCAGGGTATCATCAGTGCTCCGGGCTTGGAGGTGAGTGGGAATATTTGACATCCTAAACCAAACCTAGTCCTGCATCTACCTCCCAAATCTCCCTTTCTGAGATCCCCAGGTCTTCCCACATGCCACCCACGTGTGCCACGTCCAGCTGGCAGAGAGGGGCATGGAAAAGGGCCAGGATCTGGCTCATCAGGTTGCCCATATCCCCTTCCCAAACAGCACCTGATGCCCCGAGGGATGTGGGGGCACCGTGGGGCACAGCCCATCATCCCGTCCCTGCCTTCCTGCTCATCCACAGCTGCCACGTTCATTCCTTCCCTGCCAAATCCCGGAACCGGCAGGTCCGGGAAACTTCCTCTCACTGAAAGATTAAAACCCCAGGGATGGGCACGGGGATGTGCCAGGGATCGGCCGGGACGGGCGGGAGGATCCGGCAAAGGATCCACCTCGCCCTCCGCGGGTGACGGAGCGAGATGGGACATGCTGGGAATGCCACGTGCCCGTGTCCCATGCCCACCTGGCAGCGGGAACTGGGACCAGGCGGATCGGTGACTCGCCAGCGAAGCGCCGGTGCCATCAGGCAGAGCCCGCACCGCGGTGTCACCGCCGTCACTGTCACATTCTCTCCACGTCGAGCCACCCGCCCGGCGGGGCCGCGCCTCGGTTCCCCCCGAGCCACAGCGCCCAAAGGCCCCGGTGGGCCCGGGGGAGGCGGCGGCGGGGCCGGGGCGGGGCGGCCCGGCCGTCCAGGCTGCACTTTTGGGTTAAACGCGGGCGTTCCTCCCTGCGCAGACACGAGTAAAAATAACCGGCCCGAGCGCGGCTCAAACCACAGGCTTTTTATAGCCCGCCATCCCCAGACGGCGGGGCGGGGGACGGGGCTCCGCCGTGCCCAGACCAGCCCGCCGGGCGCCGCTCCGGCCGCACCGGCCCCTGCCCGGGCCGACCCCGACGGCGCGGCCGGGGGGATGCGCAGCCGCGCAGGGAACCGCGTAGGAGCGGCAGGACGGACCGGGGGGATGCGCGACCGCGCAGGGAGCCCCGCGGGAGTGGCAGGACGGACCGGGGGGATGCGCGGCCGCGCAGGGAGCCCCGTTCGACCCGCAGGACGGAGCGGGGGATGCGCGGCCGCGCAAGGAGCCCCGTTCGACCCGCAGGACGGACAGGGGGGATGCGCGACAGGACGGAGCGGGCGGATGCGCGGCCGCGCAAGGAGCTCCGTTCGACCGCAGAACGGACCGTGGGGATGCGCGGCCCCGCAGGGAGTCCCGTGCGTCCCACAGGACGGACCGGAGGGATGTGCGGCCGCGCAGGAAGCCCCGTGGGACTCTCAGGACGGACCGGGGAGACGCGCAAGGAGCCCCGCGGGAGCGACAGGACGGACCGGGGGGATGCGCGGCCGCGCAGGGAGCCCCGAGGGAGCGGAGGACGGACCGGGCGGACCGTGGCTGTCGCCGTGCCCCCCATCCTCGGTACCGGCCGCACCGGAGCGTGGCAGAGGCCCGGGACTCTCTTCCCGCCCGCGGACACGCACCTGGACACCGGCTGTTCCTCCTCGGCAGCTCCGGCCGCGGGGTCCCGGCGCTGGTCTGACCCCGCCAGTGCCGGTGCCAGTGTCGATCCTGATCCCGGTCCCGATCCTGATCCCGATCCCGATCCCGATCCTGATCCTGATCCCAGTCCCGGTCCCGGTCCCGGTCCCGGTCCCGGTGCGTGTCCCCGCGGCGCGCGCTGCCCGCGGCCCGCCCGGTACATTTGCATAACCCCGCCCACCCCGCGGGAATATTTGCATAGCGGCGCCGGGCGCACTCGCCATTGGCCGAAAGGAGAGGGTTGATTTGCATAGCCACGCCCCTGACGGGAAAGGGGCGGGGCGCGGGGTAAGGGGCGGGGCTTGGGGAGGTCGGGGCGGGCGTTGGTGTTGAGTGTCATGGAGTGGGTGCCATGTGGGGTGGGATGGGCGCTGTGCCCATGGGTGGGTGCCATGTGGGGTGGGTGCCATGTGGGGTGGGATGGGCGCTGTGCCCATGGGTGGGTGATGAGTGTCATGGGGTGGGTGCCATGTGGGGTGGGATGGGCGCTGTGCCCATGGGTGGGTGATGAGTGTCATGGGGTGGGTGCCATGTGGGGTGGGATGGGCGCTGTGCCCATGAGTGGGTGCCATGTGGGGTGGGATGGGCGCTGTGCCCATGGGTGGGTGATGAGTGTCATGGGGTGGGTGCCATGTGGGGTGGAGTGAGTCCTGTGAGCCCCTGAGTTGGTGCCATGGGGTGGGTGCTGTGAGCCCCTAGGTGGGTGCCATGGGGTGGGTGCCCATGGGGCAGGTGCCATGTACCATGGGGTGTGTGCTGTGAGCCCCTGGATGGGTGCCCATGGGGCAGGTGCCATGTACCATGGGGTGGGTCCTGTGAGCTCGTGGGTGGGTGCCCATGGGGCAGGTGCCATGTGCCATAGGGTGGGTGCTGTGAGCCCCTGGGTGGGTGCCCATGGGGTGGGTGCTGTGAGCCCCTGAGTTGGTGCCATGGGGTGGGTGCTGTGAGCCCCTGAGTGGGTGCCCATGGGGCAGGTGCCATGTACCATGGGGTGGGTCCTGTGAGCCTGTGGGTGGGTGCCCATGGGGTGGGTACCATGTGCCATGGGGTGGGTGCTGTGGGGTGGATTCTGTGTGCCCCTGGGTGGGCGCCATGGAGTGGGTGCTGTGAGCTCCTGGGTGGGTGCCATGGGGTGGGTACCATGTGCCATGGGGTGGGTGCTGTGTGCCCCTGGGTGGGTGCCATGGGGTGGGTACCATGTGCCATGGGGTGGGTGCTGTGGGGTGGATTCTGTGTGCCACTGGGTGGGCGCCATGGAGTGGGTGCTGTGAGCTCCTGGGTGGGTGCCATGGGGTGGGTACCATGTGCCATGGGGTGGGTGCTGTGTGCCCCTGGGTGGGTGCCATGGGGTGGTTGCTCTGTGCCCATGGGTGGGTGTTGAGTGTCATGAGGTGGGTACCATGTGCCACGGGGTGGGTGCCATGCTGGGGGTCGTGCCCCCTCCAGCCCCTCGGGAAGCTGAAGGTCCATCCAGGAGCTGCTCAGCTCGGCATTCCCACAGGGAACATCCCTGTTTTCAGCAGCCAGGGGGAACCGAGGCAATTCCCAAGCTCCCACTGTGCCAGCGGAGCGCCTGGGCAGCCAGTGGGAAGGAGGGCATCAGGAACCATCTCCCATGCCAGCCCCACAGCAGGGACATGTCCTGTCACCCTGGCCGTGCTGGGCATCCAGTGCCAGCTCCCAGTGCCAGAGTTTGGGAAGAGACACTGGAGAGATGTGGACACTCCGGATGAGGCTTTCAGGCTGTGCTGGCGGAAAGGACACAACAACTAACTTAGAGCTGCTTTTAAAGCCCCTGATTTATTGTGTGCAATTAGCAGACCGTTAATTAGCCCTGCTCATGAGCTTAATTGATCCTGAAGAGGAGGTAGGAGGGAGAGCAGAAGTGCGAGGGCATCAGCAAAGCGACATTGCAGCAGCCGGGGTGGCACATCCAGCTGCCCACCCTGCCCCCGGGGACAGGGTTTGGGGACACACAGAGTGGCCCTTTGGCTGCCTGGGGTGTGGGACATCCCTGTCCCGTTCACCTCGGTCTTGCCAAGGGCTTGGGGACACACAGAGTGGCCCTTTGGCTGCCTGGGGTGTGGGACATCCCTGTCCTGTTCCCCTCGGTCCTGCCAGGGGCTTGGGACAGGGTTTGGGGACACACAGAGTGGCCCTTTGGCTGCCTGGGGTGTGGGACATCCCTGTCCCATTCACCTCCTCCTTGCCAGGGGCTTGGGACAGGTAAGAGCCACTTCTACCCGTGGCAGCCAAGCCCCCTCTTTGGGCAAAGGGGCTGCCCGGAACCCCCCCATGATGTGAAATCTTTGAGCTCCCTCTGGAGGCCCTTCCTGCCCCCAGATCCTGGGATTTTGGGGACCCCGAGCTGCTGGATGTCCTGGGATGAGACCTGCCCTGCACCCCAAGAGACCACCCAGGTGTAGGACACGGCTGAGCCCTGCCCTGTCCCAGCCGTGGGGAAGAACAGGAGACGCTGCCACCACTTGGGGCACTTTTGGGACACGGTGCCCGGGCACTGCCATCCATCCCCAGGCAAAACTGCGAGCGGGGCTGGAAACGAGCCGGGAGCCAATCCCGAGCTGCTGCCAAGGGCAACAAGGCGGGCTCCAAAACATCCCACGTCCCGCACGGCCCTGGGAGGGGCTGAGGGTGCCAGCGGGACGGGGGGGCTGGCACTGCTCCTCCACCAGACGGAAAGGTCGGCCCGTCCACATCCCACAGCCAGGCCTGGCACGGGCCCAGGCACTGATGCCACCAGGATGCAGCAGTCTGTGTCACCCCCGGTCCCCTGGCCTGGCGCTGGCACGGTGCCCGGGGCGGGCATGGAAAGGCCAGACCCCGATGTCCCCTTGTGCCCCCTTGTCCCTGAGCAGAGGAAATTCCCGTGCCAGGGGGTGGGTTGGAGAGGAGAAGCTCTGCCTCAGTTCTCCCACCACTCCCGAAGCTCTGGGCATTCCCCGACGTAACAGGTGACCTGTGGAGTGAATTTTCCTAAATTAATCCTGTTTTAATCCTCCTCCATTCCCAGGGGGACCCGCTGGCAGGGCAGATCCGCGGGGACAAGGCAGTTCTGCTTCCCAGGATATTTTTAAGACATGGGAAACTCGTGGGGGCCCCAAGGGCCGGGGGCTGACGGCAGAGCAGAACCTCGGGGGTCCTTTCCCAGCCTGCCGGGACTGAGAACGTTCCATGTGCTCCCTCCGACCCTGGTGAGGATTCTCCCCCCGCAGGTGGAAGCCAAAAGTGCCTCTCCTAAGGGGATGAGGGATTAGGGGACTGCGGTGGTCCCTTCCCGCCACCCTCATCCTTGCTCGCTCCACACTGAGAACGGGGTTATGTCGGTGGGTCAATCCCGGGGGTTTTCCAGCAGCAGAAAAATCAGGGCTGGGAATGCGGAGATCGAAGAGAGCGCCAGGATGCTCTGCGCGATGTCCGTCTGTCCCTCCACCCTCCCGCCCCTCAGCCCCTCCATCCGAGCCCAGTCGGGCTCCTCGGAGCCCCCTCCGCGGTCCCGCTCCCTCCGTCCCCCTCCCAAACCCCGAGGAGGCTCCACCGGGAGCGGCGCTGGGCGGAACCGGCGCGGGGGTCGGGGGGTCCTGGCCGGGGCAGCCTCAGCCCCGCCGCGAGAGGCCGGCCCGGGGGCAGGACCGGCCCGCCCCGGCGGGCAGGGAGGCGGGCACGGCCTCTCCCTTCCCGGTTCCGCTTCCCGCTGCCCGTGGCAATTCCCTTTCCTGCTCCCGTTGCCCGGGGATCCAACAGCGGGAGCACCGAGGAGCGCACGCACCGTCGGGTGTGCCGGCCCGGTGCCCCACGGTGCCCCTCGGTGTTCCCCGGTGCCTCCCGGTGTCCTGCGGTTCCCTGTGCCCCTCGGTGCCTCCCGGTGCTCCCCGGTGTCCCCGCGGTGCCTCCCGGTGCCCCCTGGTGTCCCCGTGGTGCCTCCCGGTGCCCCCCGGTTCCCGGTGCCCCCCGGTGCCGGTCCCGCCATGCCCGCCCCTTACCAGCAGCGAGCCCTGACGGTGCTGCTGCTCTTCGGTGTCTTGTCCGCTGCCATGGCCTTGCTCTCCTCCAACCTCCTCTTCCAGCTGCCCTTCTGGAACGGCGGGCACGGGGCCGGGGACGTGCCGGGCTGGGCAACCCGGGTGATGGTCCCGGTGGCGGCCGCGTTCGCCGCGCTCTGCCTGGTGTTCAACCTGAGCTGCCTCCTGCTCTGCCTCCTCCACGGCTACTTCAGCACCGAACTGTGCCAGGGGCAGCCCCGCCGCGACCGGTGAGAGACGAGGAGGGATGGGCGGTACGGGAGAGTTCGGGTGGCACCGGGGGTTGGAAGGATGGGAGGGTTGGGGGGCACTGGAGGTTGGAAGGATGGGAGGGTTGGGGGGCACTGGAGGTTGGAAGGATGGGAGGGTTGGGGGGCACTAGGGGTTGGAAGGATGAGAAGGTTTAGGGGGCACTGAGGGTTGGAAGGATGGGAGGGTTGGGGGGCACTGAGGGTTGGGAGAACAGGAGGATTTGGGGGGTTGGAAGGATAGGAGGGTTCAGTGGGCACTGAGGGTTGGAAGGATGGGAGGGTTGGGGGGCACTGGAGGTTGGAAGGATGGGAGGGTTTGGGGGGCACTGGGGGGTGGAAGGGTGGGAGGGTTGGGGGGCACCAGGGGTTGAAAGGATGAGAGGTCAGTGGGGCACCGGGGGTTGGAAGGATGGGAGGGTTGGGGGGCACTGGGGGTTGGAAGGATGGGAGGTTTGGAGGGGGGGGATTGGAAGGATGGGAAGGTTTGGGAGGCACCAGGGGTTGGAAGGATGGGAGGGTTTGGGGAACATTGAGGGTTGTGGGAACAGGAGGATTTAGGGGAGGTGGAAAGATGAGAAGGTTCAAGGGGCACCGGGGGTTGGAAGGATGAGAAAGTTCAGGGAGCACCAGAGATTGAGGGAACAGAAGGATTTGGGGGGGGGCTGGAAGGATGGGAGGGTTTGGGGGGCATGGAAGGTTGGGGGAACAGGAGGATTTGGGGGGTTGGAAGGACAGGAGGGTTCGGGGGGCACTGGGGGTGGAAGGATGGGAGAGTTTGGGTGACATGGGGGGTTGGGGGAACAGGAGGATTTGGGGGGGTTGGAAGGACAGGAGGGTTTGGGGGGCACCGGGGGTTGGAAGGACAGGAGGGTTTGGGGGTCACTGGGGGGCTCAGGAGCCACAGGGATGCTCAGAGGGATGTTGGGCAGTGCAATGCTGGGGGTGAGCCGGGTGTGGAGAGGAGGGAGGGGGCTGGAGGGGTGCAGGGTGGCACTGCTGCCCCAGGGCTGTCCCAGCACACCAATGCCCTGGGCATGGGCTCATGGACAGCCCTGCCAACCCCTCCTGCCCCCCAAGATTTGGCCTTTTCTGTGCCCACCCAAACCCCTGCTCTGCAAAATGGCTTTGTGGGCAGCAAACAACGCTGCTGGCACTGGGATATCCCAACCCCCCTGGGCAACCCTTGCCAGGGGCACAGGGTTGTCTCTGGCCATGAACCCCAGGGCACTCACAGCACCAAAAGGAGCCCAGGTCTGGCATCATTAACCACAGACACGTGTTGATTTAATCATTACTGCCATATTTACACTGGCAAAATGATTCCCAAAGCAATTCCTCTCTCTTACCTTTGACCTGGGCTGGGCTGGGCTGGTGGTTCCTTGGCCTGTGCTGGCCCAGCCCAGCCTCACTCCTGGTTTAAAATTAAAAACCAGCTTGTGAGGGCTCAGATTTAAAAGCATCTTGGTGGAAATTTGGGATTGTGGAGGTCCCTCATTGTGGCTCCTGCCCATGAGACCATTTGGAACCACTCGGACTTAAGTCAAAACCCATTTAAAAGAAATGACAATGTTTCAACAGCTACATTTGTCCCTAATTAGAGAATCCCATCAATGCCTCCAGCTCTGCGTGGAGCACCAGCTGGAGGAATTCCAGCAGAGCCTCTTCAGCATCTTCCAAATGGAGCTGATGCTTCATTAACAAAGGAGAGCAAAAGATTCCTCCAAAACACAACAAGTCCCACAACAAACTTTGCTTCCTCCGGGAGCTGCTGGAAAACGAGCCGTAAATTCCCCTGCGATCTGGGCTGGATTTGGGCTGAAAAACGCTCAGTTTGGCAGCTGGGAGGTCCAATTTTGAAAATCCCGAGTGCTAAACTGGAGCAGCACTAATTAGGCAGCCAGATTCCAGGTCCCAGGTAGAGAGAGAGGGAGAATTCCAGACGTGGAAGAGCCAAATCAGGGATATATCCAGGGATTCACAGAACCAAAGCAGGAAAGCTCTTCCCAAAAGATTTGCCTTTAAAGGAGTATTTCTGTGCTCTGCCTCAGAGCCCCTGCAGAGGCAGGAGCTTCTCTGGGCTTTGAGGCTTTGGGACCTCGGGTTTGGTGTCACTTTTCCTTGGAATTTCCAGGACATCACTTAAGTCTGGCCGTGCATCATTTCCCCCAGTTTGTAACCCGAGGGTTGCGCTCGTGTTTGGGTGAAAAAGGGCAGGTTTTTGGCACACGGGGGGTGCCCGTGGGCAGAGGTCCCCATGCCCTCGGGGCACTGCCCCCCTGGGTTTCATAAGGGCACCCTCGCACGCCCCGGGGCGCTTTCCCACGTTGGACCTGTCACCCCGCATTACTCAGCTCCAAACAAAGTCCTTCCCCTCCCCGCTAATCCCTCCCGCCCCAGGTAATTAATGAAACAAAGCGGCCGCTCGGAGCAACCCGGGAGCGGCTCCAGGCGCTGGAAACGGCCCCGGAGTGCGGGACACGGCCCGGGGGCTGCAACGAGCCCGGGAGGAGAGGAGAGGAGGGGGCCACACCGGGGGAGAGGGACAGGGCAGGGCAGGGCACCCTCGGCTGCTGAATCCACCTCTTGGCTTTGGAATTTCTTCCTTGGCTTCTGAATCCACCCCTTGGCTTCTGAATCCACCCCTTGGCTGCTGAATCCACCCCTTGGCTGTTGAATCCACCCCTTGGCTGTTGAATCCTCCCCTTGGCTGCTGAATCCCCCTCTTGGCTTCTGAATTCCATCCCCCCCCCTTTGGCTTCTGAATCCCCCCCTTGGCTTCTGAATCCACCCCTTGGCTGCTGAATCCTCCCCTTGGCTTCTGAATCCACCTCATGGCTTCTGAATTAATTCCTTGGCTACTGAATCCTCCCCTTGGCTACTGAATCCACCTCATGGCTTCTGAATCCACCCCTTGGCTGCTGAATTCTCCCATTGGCTTCTGAATTCATTCCTTGGCTACTGAATTCACCCCTTGACTTCTGAATCATCCCCTTTGGCTTCTGAATCCACCTCCTTGGCTACTGAATCCACCTCATGGCTTCTGAATTTCTTCCTTGACTTCTGAATCCCCCCCTTGGCTGCTGAATCCCCCCCTTGGCTTCTGAATCCCCCCCTTGGCTTCTGAATCCACCTCATGGCTTCTGAATTAATTCCTTGGCTACTGAATCCTCCCCTTGGCTACTGAATCCACCTCATAACTTCTGAATCCCCCCCTTGGCTTCTGAATTCCCCCCTTGGCTACTGAATTCCTACCTTGGCTCCTGAATTCCCCCCCCTTGGCTTCTGAATCCCCCCCTTGGCTTCTGAATCCCCCCCTTGGCTTCTGAATCCTCCCATTGGCTTCTGAATTCCCCCCCTGGCTTCTGAATCCACCCCTTGTCTTCTGAATTAATTCCTTGGCTACTGAATACCCCCCCTTGGCTTCTGAATCCTCCCCTTGACTGCTGAATCCCCCCCTTGGCTTTTGAATCCCCCCCTTGGCTTCTGAATTCCCCCCTGGCTGCTGCGTGGGGTGACACGAGTGGTCCTGCCAGGGGGACGGTGGTGCTGCTGCCACCCTTCCATCAGCTGCTCCTTCCATGCCAGGCTGTTTCTCCAAGCAGCTCTCTGAGATTTTTGGAGGTGGCCCCAGCAGGATCTTGGTTTAAAGGGACTGTTTGTGGCTTGGCAGCATCACAGTCCTGCCAGCACCACCCTGGCACCGGTTTGCCAACCTTCAGCTCATCTGTTAATGACTGCAATTAGCAGAGGCATCCTCTGGTCACAGCAGCCCCCAAGGCTGGTGAGGATGGAGGTTTTCCAGCTCAGCCTGGCTCTGAAGGTGCCCAGGCAGAGCTGTGGTGGAACGTGCCAGGGCAGGGGTTGGTGTCAGGTGGGAGACAAAGGCTCTGCTGGAACAGAATTGGTCTTTTCATGTGTTTAAGGACAATTCAAGTACCGAGTCCCTTCCAGACAAAAGGTCTGCAATGTGAGCTGAGCACAGAAATCCAAGCCCAAAAGGGTGAAAAGAGAACCTGGCCTTGCTCAATCCAAGTGCCAGCACTTGTTCTTTCTTAGAGGGGGTGATGGGCTCGACCCACCTTGGTTTTGTTCCTGGTTTGTTCTCCAGAGTGTTCTGAACAGGAATGAACCACCTGCAAAAAACCTCCAAGCATTTCTCTCTCCTTAACTCATAGAACCATAGAATGGATTGGGTTGGAAAAGCCCTCTGAGATCATCAAGTCCAACCCTTGGTCCAACTCCAGTCCCTTTACCAGATCATGGCACTCAGTGCCACGGCCAAGCTCAGCTGAAAAACCTCCAGGGATGGGGAATCCACCCCCTCTCTGGGCAGCCCATTCCAATCCCTGAGCACTCTCTCTGCAAAGAATTTCTACCTGATCTCCAACTTCAATTTCCCCTGGCAGAGCTTGAGCCCCCCTTGTCCTATTGCTGAGTGCCTGGGAGAAGAGACCAACCCCCAGCTGGCCAGAACTTCCCTTCAGGCAGTTCCAGACAGTGCTGAGGTCACCTCTGAGCCTCCTCTTCTCCAGGCTGAACACCCCCAGCTCCCTCAGCCTCTCCCCACAGCACTTGTGCTCCAGTCCCTTCTCCAGCCTCGTTGCTCTTCTCTTCTCACTTGGCTTGGAAGAGACCTCTGAGCTCATCAAGTCCAACCCTTGATCCAACCCCACTGGGATCACTCTGGCACTCCGTGCCCTGGGCTGCTGATCTCAGTGGGGTTGGATCAAGACCTGGTGGATTCTCTGTCCCTGGAGGTGTTTCAGAGGACACTCAGTGCCACCTCCAGTCCCTTCTCCAGCCTCGTTGCTCTTCTCTGGCCCCGCTCCAGCCCCTCAATCTCTTGCCTCAACTGAGGGGCCCAGAACTGAACACAACACTCAAGGTGTGGCCTCCCCAAGGCAGAGTCCAGGGGAAGGGTCACTGCCCTGGGCCTGCTGGCCACGCTAGTTTGGATCCAGGCCAGGATCCCCTTGGCCTTCTTGGCCACCTGGGCACACTGGTGGCTCCTGTTGAGCTTCCTGTCCCTCAGTCCCCCCAGGTCCCTCTGCCTGGCTGCTCTCCAGCCACTCTGTGCCCAGCCTGGAGCGCTGCAGGGCTTGGGGTGGCCAAAGGGCAGGACCTGCACTTGGCCTTGCTGAACTTCATCCCAATGGGATCAGCCCATCTCTCCAGTCTCTCCAGGTCCCTCTGCAGAGCCCTCCTGCCCTCCAGCCTGTCCAGATCCTTCTCCAGATCCCTCCAGCCTGTCCAGGTCCTTCTCCAGATCCCTCCAGCCTGTCCAGATCCTTCTCCAGATCCCTCCAGCCTGTCCAGGTACTTCTCCAGATCCCTCCAGCCTGTCCAGGTCCTTCTCCAGATCCCTCCAGCCTGTCCAGATCCTTCTCCAGATCCCTCCAGCTTGTCCAGGTCCTTCTCCAGATCCCTCCTGCCCTCCAGCCTGTCCAGGTCCCTCTGCAGAGCCCTCCTGCCTTCCATCTCAATCCTTAACTCATCCCCACCTGCTCTTGGAGGCTGGAAAAGTTTAAACTTCCAAGTGAGCTCCAAATCTTCTGTTCCAGAGTGGGAAGAAGAAGAACACAGGCCTGAGCTGTGCCATTTGGGGGATGCACACCCAGAACCTCCTCTTGATGCAAACCCAGAGTTTCAGTTTCTCAGCAGGGGTGGAACAGCAGCGTTTTTCCTGAGCTCAGCCCAGGGCCAGGAGCTCACCCAGAGTTTCTGTGCCCTGTTTTGCAGGGCAGAGTGGTTCCTGCTGGACAACAGGAAGGTCAGGCACGTTGCCATCGGCTTCTTCTGCTGTGGGATCACCTTCTACCTCACAGGCAAGGGCTTGTCCACCCCCAGCACAGCCTGGGGTGGTTTCTGCTTCAGCCCAGGCTTTGGGTTGCAAATGGCTTGGCCAGCTCATTCCTGGAGAGGGAACTTCCCATTCTGGGTGCCCAGCGCTCACCAAGGGCTTGAGTGATGAGAGCAGAGATGGGGAGGGGTCTGGAGAACTTCTGAGGGAGCTGGGGGGGCTCAGCCTGGAGAAAAGGAGGTTCAGGGGGGACCTTCTCACTCTGCAATCCCTGCCGGGAGGGGGGAGCTGGGGAGGGTCGGGCTCTGCTCCAGGAACAGGGACAGGAGAGGGCACGGCCTCAAGCTGTGCCAGGGAGGGTCAGGTTGGATATCAGGAGGGATTTCTTCCTGGAAAGGGTGTTCAGGCCTTGGAACTGCACAGGGAAGTTTGGAGTGCCCACCCCTGGAGATGCCCAAGGAAGGACTGGCCGTGGCACTCAGAGCTCTGGGCTGGGTGACAAAGTGGGGATGGGGCACAGGGTGGGCTCAATCTTGGAGCTCTTTTCCAACTTCCATGGCTGCAAAAACATCCCTTTAGTCCTTCTCATGGTGTTCTCTGCCCACCTGTCTGGGCCCACCTGTCTGTGCCCACCTTTCCTTCTCACAGTGCTCTGTGCCCACCTCTCCTTCTCACAGTGTTCTCTGCCCACCTGTCTGTGCCCACCTTTCCTTCTCATGGTTCTCTTGCCCACCTGTCCTTCTCACAATGCTCTGTGCCCACCTGTCCTTCTCACGGCGCTCTGTGCCCACCTGTCTGTGCCCACCTGTCCTTCTCATGGTGCTCTCTGCCCACCTGTCTGTGCCCACCCTTCTCACGGTGCTCTGTGCCCACCTGTCTGTGCCCACCTGTCCTTCTCACGGTGCTGTGCCCACCTGTCTGTGCCCACTTGTCCTTCTCACAGTGTTCTGTGCCCACCTGTCCTTCTCACGGTGCTCTGTGCCCACCTGTCTGTGCCCACCTGTCCTTCTCACGGTGCTCTCTACTCACCTGTCTGTGCCCACCTGTCCTTCTCACGGCGCTCTGTGCCCACCTGTCTGTGCCCACTTGTCCTTCTCACAGTGTTCTGTGCCCACCTGTCCTTCTCACGGTGCTCTGTGCCCACCTGTCTGTGCCCACCTGTCCTTCTCACGGTGCTGTGCCCACCTGTCTGTGCCCACTTGTCCTTCTCACAGTGTTCTGTGCCCACCTGTCCTTCTCACGGTGCTCTGTGCCCACCTGTCTGTGCCCACCTGTCCTTCTCACGGTGCTCTCTACTCACCTGTCTGTGCCCACCTGTCCTTCTCACGGCACTCTGTGCCCACTTGTCTGTGCCCACCTGTCCTTCTAACGGTGCTCTGTGCCCACCTGTCTGTGCCCACCTCTCCTTCTCACGGTGCTCTGTGCCCACCTTCCCTTCCAGCTCTTGCCAACTACATGGTGCTGGCGCTGGGGCTGCGGGCTGGGCTCCCCGGGGCCTGTCTCCTCTCCTCGGGCATCCTCGTCCTGCTCATCACGGTGACGCACACCCTGCTCCAGGCATGGCGATTATCGCGACGCAGCTCTCGCAGCCCGTCCGACAGCGCCTCTGCCCAGCCGGGTGATCTCCACAAGGATTTGGCAGCGCTGCGGCCCCGCCCCGAGATCCACAGGAAATTCTCCTTCCCTGCGGGCTCCGGGGGCAGGGACAGGGACGGGGACGGGCACGGGGACAGGGACGGGCAGAGGGACGGGCACGGCTCGGACCAGCCCCGCATGCACAGGGCGCTCTCGGTGGAGTCCGCGCTGCTGCAGGCGCAGGGAAAAGCCTGGAATGTCATCACACAGGAGATGGGCACTCTGATGGCACGAAAACCCGCAGCATCTGCCAAGGACTCCACGCTGGTTTGAGAGGGACCTTCTGAAGCCACCACGGCCCGGATTGGCACCTCCGGTTGGGGCTGACACGCGGTGGGGCTCAGGAAGCTGCTTCTCCTCCCTCCTGCTTCGTGGGTTTGCTGCTTTGGCTGGAAAAACACCAGCTCTGCTCAAAGGCAAAAACCGAGCCCTCAGCCCCTCCTGGACCCATCCAGGACCCCCAAAGAATGTGGAACATGTAGGGGAGAAGCAGCAAGTGGAGCTTGTCCATGAGCTGACTGAGCCTCCTTCCTTCTCCAGCAGATCCCAGTGGGTTGGGATGGCTGGTTGGACATCCCTGTCCTACCCTTGTCTCCTTCCTCCTCCAGCAGATCCCAGTGGGTTGGGATGGCTGGTTGGACATCCCTGTCCTTCATCTCCTTCCTCCTCCCAGCAGATCCCAGTGGGTCTGGATGGCTGGTTGGACCCCCCTGCCCTTCTCCTGCCTCTTTCCTCCTCCAGCAGACCCCAGTGGGTTTGGATGGTTGGTTGGACCTACTTGTGCTTCAAGCCCTGCCTTGTTCTTTCTCCAGCAGATCCCAATGGGTTGGGATGGCTGGTTGGACCTCCCTGTCCTTCCTTTGTCTCTTTCCTCCTCCAGCAGATCCCAGTGGGTTGGGATGGCTGGTTGGACCTCCCTGCCTTTCTCCTGCCTCCTTCCTCATCCAGTAGATCCCAGTGGGTTGGGATGGGTGGTTGGACCTCCCTGCCCTTCTCCTGCCTCTTTCCTCCTCCAGTAGATCCCAGTGGGTCTGGATGGCTGGTTGGACCTCCCTGCCCTTCTCCTGCCTCTTTTCTCCTCCAGTAGATCCCAGTGGGTTTGGATGGCTGGTTGGACTTCCCTACCCTTCCCTTGTCTCCTTCCTCCTCCATCCTCATCCTCATCCCTGCACCAACCAAGCAGGGCTTTTCCCAGCCCTTGGTGTTGGGAACTGAGGGAGGTGATGGAGGAGCAAGTGGGGCTGCAAAGGGTGGGGTTGGGGTGGCAGAGAGGGGGTTTGGGGTGGCACAGAGAAGTTTGGGGTGGCAGAGGGCAGGTCTGGGGTGGCACAGGAATGGTTTGGAGTGGCACAGGAATGGTTTGAGGTGGCAGAGGGCAGGTCTGGGGTGGCACAGGAATGGTTTGGAGAGGCACAGGAATGGTTTGAGGTGGCAGAGGGCAGGTCTGGGGTGGCACAGGAATGGTTTGGGGTGGCAGAGAGGGGTTTGGGCTGACACAGGAATGGTTTGAGGTGGCAGGGACTGGTTTTGGGGTGGCACAGGGCGGGTTTGAGGTGACAGAGTGGGATGGGGTGGCAGAGACCAGGTTTGGGGTGGCAGAGGGCAGGTCTGGGGTGGCACAGGAATGGTTTGGGGTGGCAGAGGGCAGGTTTGAGGTGACAGAGTGGGATGGAGTGATAGAGACCAGGTTTGGGGTGGCACAGGAAAGGTTTGAAGTGGCAGAGAGGGGTTTGGGGTGGCACAGGAATGGTTGGAGATGGCAGGGACTGGGTTTGGGGTGACACAGGGCAGGTTTGAGGTGACAGAGTGGGATGGGGTGGCAGAGGGCAGGTCTGGGGTGGCACAGGAATGGTTTGGGGTGGCAGAGAGGGGTTTGGGGTGGCACAGGAATGGTTTGAGGTGGCACAGAGCCTGTTACTCCTCCCCCAGCCCATCCAGCTCTGAGTAGAGCCCACCTTGCTCAGCAGGGTCACACAACTCCCAGCAGGGAAGGGGCTCAGTGCCAGGGGAACCTCTCAGGGTGCACCAGGTGGTTGAGGTTGAGGTCCAGGAAGGGGTTTCCATGGACACTGCCAGGCCCAGAGCAGCAGCAGCAGCAGCACACTTGGTTCTTCCCCAATTCCTTCTCACTCACCACCAGGAAAGCACTTCAGGGATTCCCAGATTCCCTCTCACCTCCTGTGCTGATCCTCAAACCCTCCCCGAGCCCAGTTCTCTGCTTTGTGTCCTTGGCAAACCCTTCTTGGATCCAGGAGAGATAAACACCAAACATCCTCTTTCAAGTGCCCCCCTGAGCTGTGAGCACAGCTCTGCTTCCCACTGCTTGAAAGGCCCTTTTTTTGTTGGTTTTTCAAGAACAGGACAGTCCTTTTTCTCCCCTCAAAGCCTCCAGTTCTGCATGTTTTGCTCTGTGCCCTTTCAAACACTGTGTGAGCTCCAGGACCCCTCGAGCTCGAGGGGAGCAACAGAAGGGGAAGGTTTGAAACAGAACTGGGGGGGTTGTGTTTGCTTTTCTTTCTTTTTATTACTGTTCTCATCCAAAGCAAATTGAGCAACTCCCTGGCACACTCATGAAAAGCCTCTCCTTGCAGAATTCCTGCTGAATAAAGCTGGAATGTGCCCCCATTACATCTCTCCACAACCATCTCAAAGCAAAACACTCAAAGCAAGACCTGGTTTGGTTTTACTTTTCTGAGCTATTTCTGTGGCCAAGAGGTAGAGAAAGAACTGGAAAGGACAAACACAACCAAACCCTGTTCTCCTTGTGCAGGTGCTGTGGAAAGGGACACAAGTGCTCCCCAAAGGGAGGATTTTCAGCACCTTTTGTTTCACTGGGGACAGAGAGGCCTCTCCCTGTGCAGCTCCACAGGTTGGGCAGGGGGGTTTTTTTCACTCCTTCCTGAGGTTGGAGAGCAGCAGAGGATGGTCAGTCTTGAGGAAATCAGGAACTGGCTGGAGGATTCTTGGCTTGTGGGGCAACAGTGCTGTGAAAACAGAGAGAGAGAGTCACATCCAGCAGGGCACCAACAGCCAGAAAATGTGAAAAATCGGGGATTTCTTCCAATAAAACTCTCCTGGTGCTCTCAGGGGATCAGCTGGGACAAGGACACCTTTCACACAGCAGCTCCTGGGGGTGTTCCAGCCACCTCTGCATCCACACCCCCCAAAAAAACCACTACAAATGCTCTGGGATGCCCAGAGTGTGCCCCTGCCCCACAGGAACTGGGAAAAGATGGATCCTGAACCAGGAATGTTCTGGTCACTCTGCAGGGACACACAGGGGCTCTGTTTGCTGGGGTGGTTTTGTCAGGGATTTGGGAATTTTCTCCCTCCTCCCCAGTCACATTCCAGTGCCAACACTGTTCTCAGGAGGGGCAAACACAGCAGAGTCAGACAATCTGTTACAGGATATTTTAGTTCAACTGCAAACACAGAACTGCACCATCCTTCTGCTGCCAATTATTTCTAAAGGATTCTGCCCCAAAAAAGAGCCACAGACATGACAGAAACCAGCCCCAAACCAGCCTCTCCCCCTCTCTCTGCAGAACCACCTCCCATATTGACACAACCAAACCTCCCTTTTCCAAGTGGGACATCGATGATTTTCCACTTCTTTTGCAAACAGGATAATTTGCTTCCCAGTGAACAGAAGGAAAGCAGGATGGAGTTATACCACTGAGGGTAGCTTGGAATAGCTGCCCTGGGTTTTTAAATCCCCAAAGCCTGTTGCAGGCTCTGGAATGTCCTTCTCCTTGGATACCTTTTGCCCTGGGAATTGTTGAGCTGTTCCTTCATGGCTATGGCGTGTTTGAGGAGGCTGTCGATGCTCTTGAAGTACACGGTGCTGTCAGTCATGTTCTTGATGGCACTGGGAGAGGAAAACAGGGGCATGGAGGGACAAGGGGGTGGCATTACCAAAGGGTTGAAGTCACCCACTCCAATCCCTGAGAGAGGGGGTTGTTGAGAGCAAATCCCAGTTTTAGTATCTTCACACCCGGTGGGTGGATTCGCTGCGGGAGGTTGGGAAGAGCTGCCACACTCAGAGCCCCGAAATTCCTGGTGACATTTCACACCCCCCCACACCCTGCTCCTCCTCCCTGCTCCTCCTGGAGGCTCCAGGGATGGATCCATCAGGTGGATGGATCCTGTTTTTGTCTCCCAGCAGCTCCAGGTGTGAGCACAGCCCTCCCGTGGGGGTACCTGCAGGCGTATTCCACGGTGTAAATGGCTCCCTGGCTCTGCTCCTCCCAGCTCTGCATGTCAGACTGGAAAAGGGAAGAGAAGGGTTGGCTGGGCACTGCCCACAGCCCTGCCAGCCCTTCCCAGGTTGGGAGGGAGTGTCGACCTGCTGGAGGGCAGGAGGGCTCTGCAGAGGGATCTGGACAGGCTGGAGAGACCTGGAGAAGGACCTGGACAGGCTGGAGGGATCCGGAGAAGGATCTGGACAGGCTGGAGAGACCTAGAGAAGGACCTGGACAGGTTGGAGGGATCTGGAGAAGGACCTGGACAGGCTGAAGGGATCTGGAGAAGGACCTGCACAGGCTGGAGGGATCTGGAGAAGGACCTGGACAGGCTGGAGGGATCTGGAGAAGGACCTGGACAGGCTGGAGGGCAGGAGGGCTCTGCAGAGGGACCTGGACAGACTGGAGGGATGGGCTGATCCCAATGGGATGAAGTTCAGCAAGGCCAAGTGCAGGTCCTGCCCTTTGGCCACCCCAAGCCCTGCAGCGCTCCAGGCTGGGCACAGAGTGGCTGGAGAGCAGCCAGGCAGAGGGACCTGGGGGGACTGAGGGACAGGAAGCTCAACAGGAGCCACCAGTGTGCCCAGGTGGCCAAGAAGGCCAAGGGGATCCTGGCCTGGATCCAAACTAGCGTGGCCAGCAGGCCCAGGGCAGTGACCCTTCCCCTGGACTCTGCCTTGGGGAGGCCACACCTTGAGTGTTGTGTTCAGTTCTGGGCCCCTCAGTTGAGGCAAGAGATTGAGGGGCTGGAGCGGGGCCAGAGAAGAGCAACGAGGCTGGAGAAGGGACTGGAGGTGGCACTGAGTGTCCTCTGAAACACCTCCAGGGACAGAATCCACCAGGCCTTGATCCAACCCCACTGGGATCACCAGCCCAGGACACGGAGTGCCAGAGTGATCCCAGTGGGGTTGGATCAAGGGTTGGACCTGATGAGCTCAGAGGTCTCTTCCAAGCCAAGTGAGAAGAGAAGAGCAACGAGGCTGGAGAAGGGACTGGAGCACACCATTCCTTCATCCCTTCATTCCCCAGGATTGCTCTCCATCCCTTCATTCCCCAGGATTGCTCTCCATCCCTTCATTCCCCAGGATTGCTCTCCATCCCTTCATTCCCCCAGGATTGCTCTCCATCCCTTCATTCCCCAGGATTGCTCTCCATCCCTTCATTCCCCAGGATTGCTCTCCATCCCTTCATTCCCCAGGATTGCTCTCCATCCCTTCATTCCCCAGGATTGCTCTCCATCCCTTCATTCCCCAGGATTGCTCTCCATCCCTTCATTCCCCCAGGATTGCTCTCCATCCCTTCATTCCCCAGGATTGCTCTCCATCCCTTCATTCCCCAGGATTGCTCTCCATCCCTTCATTCCCCAGGATTGCTCTCCATCCCTTCATTCCCCAGGATTGTTCTCCACCCCTTCATTCCCCAGGATTGCTCTCCATCCCTTCTCTCCCCCCAGGATTGCTCTCCATCCCTTCACCCCCAACCTGGATAGATCCAGGGGGTCACCCTGAATGAAGGAATCAAAGGTTTTCCAGGGGTCCAGCCCACCACAATCCTGGGATAACCCCCAGACCCCTTCACTCCATCAGGGCTGTCCCTCATCCCTGGGCAGAGATGGAAACAATTCCCTCAGTTCCCTTTTGTTCAGGGCCCATTGCCTGAAAACTGGGACTATCCTGATTAAAAGCAAGCAAGTGACAGCTGAGGAATGAGATTCCAGCCCTGTCCAACCCAATCCCCTTGGAATGTGCCTCAGCCCCATCTCCAAACCCCTCCCTGCACTTATGGCAAACCTTAATAAATAATTGAATAATCCAGTGTCACAATGCAGGTTAATTTGGGCAGCAGGGCTTGTAAAGCAAAGGGGGAAAATGGGCCCTGACAGTGCATTAGCATAGACTGAGGCAGGAATCTATTCCAGAGGCATCATTCCTAATGAATGCTGACTGGCAGAGCAGGGAGAAGGACAAGGCTGGCATTGAAGTGCTCCAGAGGAAAGCAGGAGCACAGCTGGGAGAGGCAATTCATTATCCTGCTCTGCCTCCCGTGGTTCTCCCTTCCCTTCCCTCCTCCTCCTCCTCATTTTCTGTAGGAAACAGGAATCTCTCTGTGTAGGGCCCCTTCTCATTCCTCTCAGGATTGCTCTCCATCCCTTCATTCCCCAGGATTGCTCTCCATCCCTTCATTCCCCAGGATTGCTCTCCATCCCTTCATTTCCCAGGATTGCTCTCCATCCCTTCATTCCCACAAGGATTGCTCTCCATCCCTTCATTCCCCCCAGGATTGCTCTCTATCCCTTCATTCCCCCCAGGATTGCTCTCCATCCCTTCATTCCCCAGGATTGCTCTCTATCCCTTCATTCCCCCCAGGATTGCTCTCCATCCCTTCATTCCCACCAGGATTGCTCTCCATCCCTTCTCATTCCTCTCAGCATTGTTCTCCATCCCTTCATTCCCACCAGGATTGTTCTCCTTCCCTTCATTCCCCAGGATTGCTCTCCATCCCTTCATTCCCCCCAGGACTGCTCTCCATCCCTTCATTCCCACCAGGATTGCTCTCCATCCCTTCATTCCCACCAGGATTGCTCTCCATCCCTTCATTCCCCCCAGGATTGCTCTCCATTCCTTCATTCCCCCCAGGACTGCTCTCCATCCCTTCATTCCCACCAGGATTGCTCTCCATCCCTTCATTCCCACCAGGATTGCTCTCCATCCCTTCATTCCCACCAGGATTGCTCTCCATTCCTTCATTCCCACCAGGATTGCTCTCCATTCCTTCATTCCCACCAGGATTGCTCTCCATTCCTTCATTCCCCCCAGGACTGCTCTCCATCCCTTCATTCCCACCAGGATTGCTCTCCATCCCTTCATTCCCACCAGGATTGCTCTCCATCCCTTCATTCCCACCAGGATTGCTCTCCATCCCTTCATTCCCACCAGGATTGCTCTCCATCCCTTCATTCCCACCAGGATTGCTCTCCATTCCTTCATTCCCACCAGGATTGCTCTCCATTCCTTCATTCCCCCCAGGATTGCTCTCCATCCCTTCATTCCCACCAGGATTGCTCTCCATCCCTTCATTCCCACCAGGATTGCTCTCCATCCCTTCATTCCCACCAGGATTGCTCTCCATCCCTTCATTCCCACCAGGACTGCTCTCCATCCCTTCATTCCCACCAGGACTGCTCTCCATCCCTTCATTCCCCAGGATTGCTCTCCATCCCTTCATTCCCCAGGATTGCTCTCCATCCCTTCATTCCCCAGGATTGCTCTCCATCCCTTCATTCCCCAGGATTGCTCTCCATCCCTTCACTCCCACCAGGATTGCTCTCCATCCCTTCATTCCCCAGGATTGCTCTCCTTCCCTTCATTCCCACCAGGATTGCTCTCCATCCCTTCATTCCCACCAGGATTGCTCTCCATCCCTTCATTCCCACCAGGACTGCTCTCCATCCCTTCATTCCCCCCAGGACTGCTCTCCATCCCTTCATTCCCCCCAGGACTGCTCTCCATCCCTTCATTCCCACCAGGATTGCTCTCCATCCCTTCTCCTCCAGCCTGGATAGATCCAGGGGGTTGCAGGAACATGGGACCATGGTTGGCAATCCCAAGTTTTCTGCCTCAGCTGTGTGGGTAAATCTGCAGCATTCCCTTTTCCCCTTCAATCCTCACAGTGGGATTCCCTCCCTCCTTCCCCTTCTCCCGCCAGGGGAGGTGGAATGGGGATGGCACAGGGAGGGACAGCAGGATGGTCAGGGATGGAGGGCTGGGATTGTCCAGCCTGGAGAAGAGAAGCTTTGGAGTGACCTCATTGTGGCCTTCCAGGACCTGAAGGAGCTACAGGAACAATGGAGAGACTTTCCAGGACACAGGGAATGGCTTCCCATGAGCAGAGGGCAGGGATAGATGGGATACTGGGAAGGAATCCTTCCCTGGGAGGGTGGGGAGGGCTCCAATCCTCATCCCTCCCCCAGGGTGGTTTCCCTGAGGATGGGTGACCCCCAGGGTGGTTTCCCTGAGGATGGGTGACCCCAGGGTGGTTTCCCTGAGGATGGGTGACCCCAGGGTGGTTTCCCTGAGGATGGGTGACCCCCAGGGTGGTTTCCTTTGGGATGGGTGACCCCCAGGGTGGTTTCCTTTGGGATGGGTGACCCCCAGGGTGGTTCCTTTGGGATGGGTGACCCCCAGGGTGGTTTCCCTCGGGATGGGTGACCCCCAGGGTGGTTTCCCTCAGGATGGGTGACCACCAGGGTGGTTTCCCTGGGGATGGGTGACCCCAGGGTGGTTCCTTTGGGATGGGTGACCCCCAGGGTGGTTTCCCTCGGGATGGGTGACCCCCAGGGTGGTTCCCTGGGGATGGGTGAGCTCCCCAGGGTGGTTTCCATGGGGATGGGTGACCCCCAGGGTGGTTTCCATGGGGATGGGTGACCCCCAGGGTGGTTTCCATGGGGATGGGTGACCCCCAGGGTGGTTTCCATGGGGATGGGTGAGCCCCCCAGGGTGGTTCCTTTGGGATGGGTGAGCCCCAGGGTGGTTTCCCTCAGGATGGATGAGCGCCCTAGGGTGGTTTCCTTTGGGATGGGTGAGCCCCCCAGGGTGGTTTCCCCAGGGATGGGTGACCCCCAGGGTGGTTTCCCTCAGGATGGGTGACCCCAGGGTGGTTTCCATGGGGATGGGTGACCCCCAGGGTGGTTCCTTTGGGATGGGTGAGCCCCAGGGTGGTGTCCTTTGGGATGAGTGAGCCCCCCAGGGTGGTTTCCATGAGGATGGGTGACCCCCAGGGTGGTTTCCATGGGGATGGGTGACCCCCAGGGTGGTTCCTTTGGGATGGGTGACCCCCAGGGTGGTTTCCCTCGGGATGGGTGACCCCCAGGGTGGTTTCCATGGGGATGGGTGACCCCCAGGGTGGTTCCTTTGGGATGGGTGACCCCCAGGGTGGTTTCCCTCAGGATGGGTGACCACCAGGGTGGTTTCCATGGGGATGGGTGACCCCCAGGGTGGTTTCCATGGGGATGGGTGACCCCCAGGGTGGTTCCTTTGGGATGGGAGACCCCCAGGGTGGTTCCTTCGGGATGGGTGAGCCCCAGGGTGGTTTCCCTCGCGATGGGTGACCCCCAGGGTGGTTCCCTCAGGACGGGTGACCCCCGGGGCTGGCACTGACCTTGTGCTGGGCCAGCTCGGGCAGCGAGCGCCGCACGTGCTCCTGCAGCCGGAACAGAGCCACGGACGGCTCGTTGGCCAACACGTACAGACTCTCTGTGAACTTGTCCGTGACTGCGGGACGGGACAGGGAGAGGGTCAGGGTGAGGTGTGGGGAGAGGGGAGAGGGGAGAGGGGAGTGGGAAGGGGGAGTGGGAAGAGGGGAGAGGGAAGAGGGGAGAGGGAAGAGGGGAGAGGGAAGAGGGGAGAGGGAAGAGGGGAGAGGGAAGAGGGGAGAGGGAAGAGGGGTGTGGGGAGAGGGGAGTGGGAAGAGGGGAGTGGGAAGAGGGGAGAGGGGAGAGGGGAGTGGGAAGAAGGGAGAGGGAAGAGGGGCTGGTCCCCGCAGGGCCCCCCCCCCCGGGGTCAGTCGGGACACACGGCCCCTGTCGCGACATTCACCGCGACTACCCCTCACTGCCCGTCACGCCCCGCGCTGCCGCAGCCGCACTTCTCCGCCCTATTTCCCTCTCTCATGGCTCGCAACGCCCTGCCGCGACTTCTGCTGGCCCGGCGCGGCCATGTCGCGACATGCGGGGGGGGGCGTGTCGCGACACGCAGCATGCTGTCGCGACAGGACAAACAACACCCACGGAGCCATTCCGGGCACATCCCTGCGGCTTCTGGGCCTCCCGGAGCCGTCCCGGCCCCTCTCCCGTTCCCTTTTCCTTTCCCGTTCCCACCTTTCTTCACCTTCAGCTGCATCTCGGGCTCCTCCATCACCGCCCGCCGCCACTTCCGCCGGTGCCCCCTCCAAACTCGCCCCCCGTTCCCCTCAGAGCGGGAAAACAGCCCCGGCCGGAAACAGCGCCGCGGAAACATCGTTCCGCCCCCCACAAACCGGGGCGGGTTCCCCCAAACCAGGGCGGGTTCCCCCACACCGGTTGCGCCCCACGGGCCGTGGGGACCCCCCTGAGTCTCCGCCATGGCCGTGAGTCCCCTCGCGGTCCCGGTGCCCCTTCGGGGGCCGATATTGCCATTCCCGGCGGCTGCGGCTCCATCCGCTGTCCCGGAGCGGGTCCCGCTGGGACGAACCATGAACGACACGGGGCGGGGGGGGGGGATTGTCGTGACACCGATGTGTCCCCAACGTGTCGCCACCGTGTCGCCCAGACCAGAGGGGTCCTGTCGCCCTGTCGCGGTCACTGCTGCGACTTTAAGGCGACGATTTCCGCCTCCATCGTCACGGCGGGCGGGAAGGGCCGGGCCGGGCCCCCCCGATCCCCCCCCCTGGAACGGGGAAAGTGGCGGCGGCGGCGGGAGAGGAGCCTGTGGGGACCCGGTGAGGGACTGGGGGGAACTGGGAGTGACTGGGAGGAACTGGCGGAACTGGTGAGGGATGGAGAGAGTGGAGGGGACTGAGAGGGACCCGGTGAGGGACTGGGGGGAACTGGGAGTGACTGGGAGGAACTGGCGGAACTGGTGAGGGATGGAGAGACTGGAAGGGACTGGGAGGGACCCGGTGAGGGACTGGGGGAACTGGGGGGACCCGGTGAGGGACTGGGGGAACTGGGAGTGACTGGTGAGGATGGAGAGACTGGAGGGGACTGGGACGGACCCAGTGAGGGACTGGGGAAACTGGAAGTGACTGGGGGTAATTGGGAGGGACGCGGTGAGGGACTGGGGGGAACTGCTGAGGGATGGAGAGACTGGAGGGGACTGGGAGGGACCCGATGAGGGACTGGGGGGAACTGGGAAGGACCCGGTGAGGGACTGGGAGAAACTGGAGGGACTGGGGAGGACTGGGAGGGACTGGGAAGGACTGGGGGGAACCCCAAACCGCGCTGCAGGCTGGGGGTTCATGAGCAGTCGGTGCCAGGAGTTTCAGCCCCGTGAATCGCCCCCTTTCCCCTCTCTCTTTTCCCCCCTTTTCCCCCTCCCTGTTTTCCTTTTCTTCCCCCCACTTTGCCCCTCCTTTTGTCCCCGTTTTCCCCCCGTGTATCCCTCTCTTTTCTCCCCTCTTTTCCCCCCTCTTTTCCCCTTCCTTTCCTCCCTCCTTTTCCTCCCTCCTTTTCCTCCCTTCCTTTCCTCCCTCCCTTTCCTCCCTCCCTTTCCTCCCCCCTCCTTTCCCCTCCCCTCTTTTCCCACTCTTTTCTCCCCCTTTTTCCCCATTCCCCCCCCTTTCCTCCCCATTTTCCCTCCACTTTTCCTCCCCATTTCCTCCCCATTTCTCCCACACTTTTCCTCCCCATTCCCCCCCCCTTTTTCCCCCCATTTCCCCCACACTTTTCCTCCCCATTTCCCCCCCCTTTCCTCCCCATTTCCCCTCCACTTTTCCTCCCCATTTCCCCCCCCATTTTTCCCCATTTCCTCCCCATTTCCCCCACTCTTTTCCTCCCCATTTCCTCCCCTCTTTCTCCCCTCTTTTCCCCCTTCCCAACCCATCTTTCCAGGTGCCCCCCAGGAGGTGCAGGAGCAGCTGTGGGGAGGGGGGGGGGGGTGTCTCCACGAGCCCTCCCCCCAAAACACCCCCCCTGAGCCACGGGGACCCCAAAGAAAAGGCTCAAACTTGGGGGGCCCCAGGACGAGGGCACAGCAGAGGAGGAGGAACCAGCAGGGGCTGGAGAGGTCCCATCCCCTCCACAGGACCAGGACATGGAGTGTGGGGATGGTGAGTGTGGGGTCAATCCAGGATCCTGTGCCCCTCTAATCCAGGATTTAGGGGGTCAAGGTGCCCCCTTGCCCTCTGGGGGTCCCTCCTGTGCTGACTCTCATGAGTTGCATCAGCACCATCACTCCAAACCCAACAATCCCTTCATGTCTGTCCCAACCCCACGTGTCCAAACCCCTCTGTGGTCCCTTCCCTGGTTTGCAGGTGGAGCTGAGACCCTCAGGAACTCCTCTGTGGACCCCCAGAACAGCCCTGAGCTCCTGGCCCTGGATGGTGAGTGCTGGATGGGGCTCCCAGCAGGAGACACAGCTCAGCTGGGTCTGGCTCTTCCCAAAACCTGCTGGAAAACAACCCTTGGCAGCTGCTGGGCCCTCCCAGAGCCAGTCCCAGCTCCAGGCCCTTGGTGATGCCCCTGCCAGCAGTGAGAGGTCACTGCAGCTCCACACAGTGGAACTGGAGATGGGAAACCCTTTTCCAGCCTTTCCTAATTAACCTGCAAATCACTGGGTGAAAACACGTTGAGATTTCCAAGAGATTCTCAAGGATGGGAAATACAAGGATGGACCTGAGTGCACATACATATCATTTATGCCCTTAATTCCTGGTCCTTAATTCCCTGTCCCTCCTCAGGCAGCTCTTGGGGCTGGTTTATCTCCCTGTGCACTGGTTAAACCTCATTCTCCAGACTTTTTACTTGTTTTAATCCCTGTTTTTTCAGGACTCAGTTTTTGCCAGGGAAGAGCTTCAGGTAAGGCCTGAACTCTCCTGAAGTGGCTCCTCCTTGTGGAGAGGGAATTAATGCAGAGAATAAAACCCCTCCCTGTGCAGAGGGAGAGAATATAGAGAATAAAACCCCTCCCTGTGAACAGGAAAAAAATAAAGAGGATAAAACCCCTCCCTGTGCAGAGGGAGAAAATATAGAGAATAAAACCCCTCCCTGTGCACAGGGAAAAAATACAGGGAATAAAACCCCTCCCTGTGAACAGAATAAAAAAAAAGAGAATAAAACTCCTCCCTGTGCACAGGGAATTAATACAGAAAATAAAACCCCTCCCTGTGAACAGGAAAAAAATACAGAGAATAAAACCCCTCCCTGTGCACAGAATAAAAAAAAAGAGAATAAAACCCCTCCCTGTGCACAGGGAAAAAATACAGGGAATAAAACCTAAACAAATAGAGAATAAATAAATACAGAATAAAACCTAAATGGAGAATAAATAAATAGAGAATAAACCCCAAATTAATAGAGAATAAATAAATACAGAATAAAACCTAAATTAGTACAGAATAAATAGAGAATAAAACCTAAATGAATGGAGAATAAATACAGAATAAAACTTAAATGAATGGAGAATAAATAAATAGAAAATAAAACTTAAATGAATGGAGAATAAATAAATAGAGAATAAAACCTAAATAAATAGAGAATAAAACCTAAATAAATAGAGAATAAACCCTCTCTCCTCTCCCTCCAACAGGTTTCCCCCTGAAACACTCCAACACTTTGACCAACAGACAACGAGGCAATGAGGTCTCAGCCCTCCCAGCCACGCTGGACAGTGAGTGCCACCAGGCAGAGTGTCACACACAGGGTGTGGAGGGGACAGAGGGACAGCAGGACACGGGGGCACCCTCTGTGTCCTGCTGCTCACCCCACTGAGTGGCAGAGGGGAGGGAATTCTGGGGCCACCTGCAGATGGGGGCACCCTCTGTGTCCTGCTGCTCACCCCACTGAGTGGCAGAGGGGAGGGAATTCTGGGGCCACCTGCAGATGGGGGCACCCTCTGTGTCCTGCTGCTCACCCCACTGAGTGGCAGAGGGGAGGGAATTCTGGGGCCACCTGCAGATGGGGGCACCCTCTGTGTCCTGCTGCTCACCCCACTGAGTGGCAGAGGGGAGGGAATTCTGGGGCCACCTGCAGATGGGGGCACCCTCTGTGTCCTGCTGCTCACCCCACTGAGTGGCAGAGGGGAGGGAATTCTGGGGCCACCTGCAGATGGGGAGAGGTTTTTGTCCTGATGGGTGAATCCTTTTCCTCCCTCAGCACTTTCCATCCACCAACTTGCTGCCCAAGGGGAGCTCATGCAGCTGAAGGAGCACCTTCGGAAAGGTACGTGGCTCCCTCACCCCAGGCCATGCCAGGCCGTGCCAGGCCGTGCCAGGTCACAGCTGGTGACACTCAACACCCTCAGCTCGGTTTTCATACAGCCCCAGACTCATTAAGGTTGGAAAAGACCTTCAAGTTCATCAACTCCAAGCATTAAGCAGCCAGGCAGGGTGGTTTTGCTGGGTTCACTGGGGGCACAGGGGGCTTTGCCCTTGCCATGTGTGTCCCTCTGTTTGTGCCAGGTGAGAACTTGGTGAACAAACCCGACGAGAGAGGGTTCACCCCCCTGATCTGGGCCGCGGCCTTCGGGGAGATCGAGACTGTCCGTCACCTGCTGGAGTGGGTAAGGCCACCCCCAGGCAGCTCCTGGGCAACAGGGCACTGCCCACCTCCACTCCCAGGGGCTTCCAAATTGTCCTGCACCATCCTGGTACCTCTGGAACCATCCTGGTACCTCCAGTATCATCCTGGTACTTCCAACATCATCCTGGTACCTCCAGCACTATGCTGGTACTTCCAGAACCATCCTGGTACCTCCAGTATCATCCTGGTACCTCCAGAACCATCCTGGTACCTCCAGTATTATCCTGGTACCTCCAGTATCATCCTGGTACCTCCAGTATCATCCTGGTACCTCCAGAGCCATCCTGGTTCCTCCAGTATCATCCTGGTACATTCAGTATCATCCTGGTACCTCCAGAGCCATCCTGGTTCCTCCAGTATCATCCTGGTACATTCAGTATCATCCTGGTACCTCCAGAGCCATCCTGGTACTTCCAGAACCATCCTGGTACCTCCAGCACTATCCTGGTACCTCCAGAACCATCCTGGTACCTCCAGTACTATCCTGGTACCTCCAACATCATCCTGGTACCTCCAGAACCATCCTGGTACCTCCAGTACTATCCTGGTACCTCCAACATCATCCTGGTACCTCCAGAACCATCCTGGTACCTCCAGCACCACTCTGGTACCTCCTCAGCCAAGTCTTTCCCCCCCTTTCAAAGAGGAGTTTGCAGAGCTGTCAGATCCCACGTGGGCTGTGAGCTCAGCCAGCAGCACGCAGAGCTTTAGCTCCCAGCCAGCAAGAAGTGTTTGTAATTAAAAATCTGCTTATTGCTAATTGGAGATCACCTTTCTGGCTGGGGCCCTGTGATCTGCCAGCAGATGTGCTCGTTGAGGTGTTGAGGCAGTCAATGAACTCCTCTCTGTCCCTGCAGTGCTGGGTTTGCAGCCAGGGGGAGCAGGAACCACATCCATCAGGTTATCCTGGAGCAGGAATCACATCGTGCACTCTGGATGGAGCTGCTTCCCAAAGCTCAGTCCCACATCCACGTGTGTCCAAGGATTAGGAAGCACTCAGAGCTCAGGAGCACCAGCTGAGCTCTGTTCCTGCAGCAAAACTGCAGCAAAGGAGCAGAGAGACAAAGAGAGCCCAGACAAGTGGGATGATACATCCAGAAAGGATCTAAGGATGGCCAGGAGGGCTTGGAGGACAGGGAGGTTTTCTGTGGGAATCAGCACAAAATAGAGAGTTGATGCTGTGCAGGGATCCCCACAGGCCTGGGACACTTTTCCTGGTGATGGGAGAAAGTAACAGGATCCATCAGGAGAAGGGATTTGATGATGATTAAAATATGCCCAGTAAGGATTTTGGTCAGGAGGGATTTTTGGTTCACTGGGAAGGTGTGACCCAGTTCCCTGTGGGAATGTGGCTCCAGGATGAGCCCCCCAGGGTATCCCAGGGCTCTGTGTTATTCCCAGGGAGCTGATCCCCATGCCCTGGCCAAGGAGAGAGAGAGTGCCCTGTCCCTGGCCAGCATGGGAGGGTACACAGACATTGTCACCCTGCTGCTGGAGAGGAACGTGGACATCAACATCTACGACTGGGTGAGTGACACCAGGGCAGGGCAGGGACACCGGGGCAGGGACACCAGGGACACCAGGGCAGGGCAGGGACACCGGGGCAGGGACACCGGGGACACCAGGGCAGGGACACTGGGGACACCAGGGCAGGGCAGGGACACCAGGGCAGGGACACCAGGGCAGGGACACTGGGGACACCAGGGCAGGACAGGGACACCAGGGCAGCACAGGGACACCGGGGACACCAGGACAGGGCAGGGACACTGGGGACACCAGGGCAGGACAAGGACACCAGGGCAGGGCAGGGACACCAGGGCAGGGCAGGGACACCAGGGCAGGGACACCAGGGACACCAGGGCAGGACAGGGACACCAGGGCAGGGCAGGGTCACCAGGGACACCAGGGCAGGGCAGGGACACTGGGGACACCAGGACAGGGACACTGGGGACACCAGGGCAGGGACACTGGGGACACCAGGGCAGGGCAGGGACACCGGGAACACCAGGGCAGGGACACCAGGGCAGGACAGGGACACCAGGGCAGGACAGGGCAGGGACACCAGGGCCACCAGAGCAGGGGAGGGACACCAGCGCAGGGCGGGGACACCAGCACAGGGCGGGGACACCAGCACAGGGCGGGGACACCAGCACAGGGCAGGGATATCGAGCACACCGGGACAGGGACATCGAGGACACCAGCACAGGACAGGGACACCAGCACAGGGACACCAAGGACACCAGGACAGAGACACCAGGGCAGGGCAGGGACACCAAGGACACAGCACAGGCCTCCACAAAGCTCATTTCCCCTCGTTCCAGCCTGATGCTTCCCAGGCTCCCAGCACTCCCAGCCTTGCTCATGTGGTTGTTCCAAGGAATTAATCAGGATAATCATTTTAAATGGTTTTCCTGGCTGGTGGTGGCAGCAGCCACAAGGAACCAGCGAGCAGAGTTGAAGGTTGTTTTTAAATCACACCATTTAAAAGTTAGAGTGTTGTACATGAAAAGAATAAAACTTGCACAGAACTGCTCTGGGAGGAAACAGCCAGCACGGAGCTGGGAGAGGATGGAGGGGAGATGCAACCCTGGAACTGTGAGAGGGTGGAGGGGAGATCCAAGCATGGAGCTGGGAGAGGGTGGAGGAGAGATCCAACCCTGGAACAGGGAGAGGGTGGAGGAGAGATCCAACCCTGGAACAGGGAGAGGGTGGAGGAGAGATCCAACCCTGGAACAGGGAGAGGGTGGATGGGGGGATCCCAGTGAGTCCCAGCCTGGAACTGGGAGAGGGTGGAGGGGGGATCCAAGCCTGGAACTGGGAGAGGGTGGAGGGGAGATCCAACCCTGGAACTGGGAGAGGGTGGAGGAGAGATCCAATCCTGGAACTGGGAGAGGATGGAGGGGAGATCCAACCCTGGAACTGGGAGAGGGTGGAGGGGAGATCCAACCCTGGAACTGGGAGAGGGTGGAGGGGAGATCCAACCCTGGAACTGGGAGAGGATGGATGGGGGGATCCCAGTGAGTCCCAGCCTGGAACTGGGAGAGGCTTGAAGGGGGATTCCAGTGGGTCCCAGCCCAGAGCTAGAAGAGGGTGGAGGGGAGATCCCAACTGGGTCTGAGAGAGGGTGAGAGGGGGATTCCAGCCTGGAGCTGGGAGAGGGTGAGTGGGATCCCAGCAGGTTCCAAACCAGAACTGGGAGAAGGTGTAAGAGGCATTCCAGTGGGTCCCAACCCAAAGGGGGGAAAGGGTGGAAAGGGAATCCCAGCCTGGAAGTGGTAGGGGGTGGAAGGGGGATCTCAGGGGGTGAAAGGGGGATCCCAGGGAGTGGAAGGGGGATCCCAGGGGGTGGAAAGGGGGATCCCAGGGGGTGGAAAGGGGGATCCCAGGGGGTGGAAGGGGGATCCCAGGGGGTGGAAAGGGGGATCCCAGGGGGTGGAAAGGGGGATCCCAGGGGGTGGAAAGGGGATCCAGGGGGTGGAAGGGGGATCTCAGGGGGTGGAAAGGGGATCCCAGGGGGTGGAAAGGGGATCCAGGGGGTGGAAGGGGGATCTCAGGGAGTGGAAGGGGGATCCCAGGGGGTGGAAAGGGGATCCCAGGGGGTGGAAAGGGGATCCCAGGGGGTGGAAAGGGGATCCCAGGGGGTGGAAAGGGGGATCCAGGGGGTGGAAGGGGGGTCCCAGGGGGGTGGAAGGGGGGTCCCAGGGGGGTGGAAGGGGGAATCTCAGAGGGTGAAATGGGGATCCCAGGGAGTGGAAGGGGGATCCCAGGGGGTGGAAAGGTGATCCCAGGGGGTGGAAGGGGGATCCCAGGGGATCAGGACCTCCTGCTGTGGTGGGAGCAGGAGCTGTGTGGGCTCAGGAAGGACTGTCCTTGTCCCCAGAACGGTGGCACCCCCCTGCTCTACGCCGTGCGTGGGAACCACGTCAAGTGTGTGGAGGCCCTGCTGGGTAAGGGGAACCCCTGCACCTAAAACTGCTGTTCCCCTGCCTTGGGAAGGGAGTGACACCCCTGGGGGTGTCCTTTTGGGGGTCCTTTCCCCCAGTGCCACCCCCTGCCCTGATCCCCACTTGCAGCTCACGGCGCTGACCTGACGGAGGAGGCGGATTCCGGTTACACCCCCATGGATCTGGCCGTGGCCCTGGGACACAAGAAAGGCAAGTGTCCCCTCCTCTCCTCTCCCTGCACAGTCTCTGGGCAATTCCCAGCTTCCAGCACTGCCTGGGGCTTTGTCTGACCTTCCACCACAGCTCTGCCATGCAGGGACAATCCAGGGACATCAAATCCTCAGGCTCCACTTCCAAGCAGGGCTGGGCCGGGGCTGGGGCTGGGGCTGGGCTGGGGAGGTGGGGACAGGCCCCTGGAGGAGCAAAGCAGTGCCCAGATCCTTCCCACAGCAGCAGTGGCTCTTCCCAGGCTTGGCTTCCCTGGGTTCCACTTCTCTCCCTCCCTCCCTCAGTCCAGCAGGTTATTGAGAACCACATCCTGAAGCTGTTCCAGAACAAGGGGCTGGAGTGACACGAGGCTGCAGCCCCAGCTCTGCTCTGGGACACTGAAACCACTGAGCCCTGGCAGGATGCTCAGGCAAGGAGGAATCTGGGAATAATCCCTGCCCTCCGTGGATCCAGGCCCCTCCCAGGGGTGGCACAGCTGCAGTGCCTCACATCAGGGACACTCATTCCTCAGGGCAGCAGCATTTCTGCCCTATCCAGGCTCAGCTGCTCCGTGTATTCCAGCATCCCATGCTTGGAATTAAACTCTAAAGCAGCCATGGGGAGCCCTGTCCATTGCCTTGACCTGTCACAGCTCCTGTTCCCAATCCCAGTTACTGGGGAACCACCACAAGGGGAACTGGGCCAACCCCCCCTGGACACCCTGGGATCTTCTCCAGAAACTCCCATAAACCTGCCAAGCCTTCCCTGCACTCAGCCAGGGTTGTGGGTGTAGGAAGGAGGAAAATCCTGGAGGAATCATCACTCTGGCAGCTGGGAATGTAGCACAGCCCTGGCACTGCCATCCTGGGCAGGAGCCACTCCAAGGGGTGGCCAGCAAAGGTGACAGACAGCCCGAGGGGACACTTCTCTCCTGATTAAACCATCACATGCCAAGCCCTGGGGTGCCACTTCCCAAGGAGCAGCCAGGAGGGAGCAGGGACACCATTTATTCATCTGGTCACACGCCTGAGTCCCACCAGAGGGATCCCACGTGGGTCCCTTCACTGGTGTCCCTTTGTCACTGCCCTCCCGTGGGCTGGGGGTTCCCTCTCAGCACCTCAGGGGGCAGCTGGGGCAGGTTTTCAGAGCCCCCCAGGGGTGGGGGCAGCTGGGGCAGGTTTTCAGAGCTCCCCCCGGGGGTGGGGGCAGGTTTTCAGAGCCCCCCAGGGGCGGGGGCAGCTGGGGCAGGTTTTCAGAGCCCCCCAGGGGTGGGGGCAGGTTTTCAGAGCCCCCCCCCAGGGGCGGGGGCAGCTGGGGCAGGTTTTCAGAGCCCCCCCCAGGGGCGGGGGCAGCTGGGGCAGGTTTTCAGAGCTCCCCCAGGGGTGGGGGCAGCTGGGGCAGGTTTTCAGAGCTCCCCCGGGGGTGGGGGCAGGTTTTCAGAGCCCCCAGGGGCGGGGGCAGCTGGGGCAGGTTTTCAGAGCCCCCCAGGGGTGAGGGCAGCCCCCAAACTGTCCTACAGCCTCTCCCCCAGCACCCCCAGGTGATACACCACGATCCTCCCAAAGAAGTCCGTGCTGTTCTCAAAGGTGATTTTCAGCTTTTCCAGCACCGTCTCCTCCACCTGGAATGTGTGCAGGCCCCACTAAGGAATAAAACAGCCAGTGAGGGGGCACACCCGGGGCAAAGTCCCAGCAGGTTCCCAGGTGTTGAAAGCCCAGCTGTGCCCTTGCCCCTCCACAGCCTCCAAGGGCTCTGACCCACCCACCCAGCCCACAGTGGCAAAGGATATTTGCATGGCATTGTTGTCCTGTGGGTACAGCTCGGATATTTTCACCAGTTCTTCACCTGCTCTGCAGCCTGTGGATTGGGAGAGTGAAGGTTCAGGTGCTGTGGAGCCTCCAGGGGCTGTCCCAAAATCCTCCCTGCATCCAATGGATCAGGTTCCCGTCAGCACCCAGAGATTCCCCAGCTCCTCCCTACCCACCCAGGGAGCTGCTCGGGGCCTCAGCCCCTCCTGGGCTTGGGGAATGGCCAATAAATCCCTCTGGGCCTCACTCCCAGCCCTGCAGGGCTCAGGTGTGGGTAAACTGAGGCAGAAGGACCCCCACACCACCACACCTCACCTTCCAGAGTGCACAGCCGGCTGGAGAAACCCCCCTGGAACTGGATGTGGAGCTGCGAGACCTTGACTGGGCGGGGGAAATCCAGGGTGACCCACTGGTACGTGCCCTGGGGGCAGGAATGGCACTGTCAGTGGGGGCAGAGCAGGGCTCCTGTGCCACCCCTGGGCTCCTGTGCCACCCCTGGGCTCCTGTCCCCCACTCTGGCCCCCCTGTCCCCTCACCTGGTCGGAGTTCCAACACGTCTCCTCGCTCATGTCGAACATGTGCTTCTTCCCAAACTGCTTCCCATCCCGGTTCAGCACGGAGCTCACCCTGCAGGGACAGATGCCACCAACCCCGGGGCACGGTGGGGACAGCAGGGTTGGCACATGACACCCTCCCAGGGCCAGGGGACAGTCTGGGACACCCAGGAGGGCCCAGCACTCACCGCGTGGTTGTGTCGGCACAGACCAGGGGCTCCAGCGGCATCGCTGCCTGCGGAGAGATGGAGACAGGGACGGGACAAATGGGGACACCTGGGCAGTGTTGGGGACAACTGGGCAGGACTGGACACCCCTGGATCGTACTGGAGACCCCCGAGGCACAGTGGGGACCCTCAGACAGTACTGGGGGCCCCTGAGCAACACTGGGGACACCTGGGCAGGACCCTGGATGGTATTTGGGATACCTGGGCAGGTTTGGAGACCCCTGGATGGTATTTGGGATAGCTGGGCAGGATTGGAGATCCCCTGGATCGTACTGGAGACCCCCGAGGCACAGTGGGGACCCTCAGACAGTACTGGGGGGCCCTGAGCAGCACAGGGGACACCCAAAGGAGCACTGGGGACACCTGGGCAGGATTGGAGACCCCCTGGATCATACTGGGGACACCTGGGCAGGACTGAACACCCTTGGATCATACTGGGGACCCCCGAGGCACAGTGGGGACCCTCAGACAGTACTGGGGGGCCCTGAGCAGCACAGGGGACACCCAAAGCAGCACTGGGGACCCCCGGGAAGTCCTGGGGACCCGCCGAGCAGTGTTGGGGACCCTCGGACAGCACGAGGGACACCCAGACAGCACTGGGGACACACAGACAGCACTGGGGACACACAGACAGCAATGGGGACACTCGGACAGTAGTGGGGACCCCCGAGCAGCACTGAGGACATCCAGACAGCAATGGGGACGCTCGGACAGTACTGGGAACCCCCGGGCAGCACTGGGGACACTCGGACAGTACAGGGGACCCCCGGGCAGCAGTGGGGACCTCCAAGCAGCCTTGGGGACCCTGGGACAGTACTGGAGACCCCCGGCAGCTCCGACGCGCCCACCCCCGTCCCGTCGGGTCGCCCCGCACTCACCGCCCGCCGCAGGAAGAGGCGGAGCCGCTTCCCCATCCCGGTGTCCGGTACCTCCCCCGTGCCCGCCCCGCTCCGCCCTCCCCGCTGCGGGCACCCCGCGCACCCCTCGGGGTGGGGACATGCGGCACTCAGTCCCCGGGACCCCTCCGTGCGGCCCCCACCGTGTTCGCCCCCTCCGCAAAAGCCTCGTCCGTCCCGGCCCCGCGTGTCCCTGGAACGGGGGTACCCCCACCCCGGTACGGGGGGCACCCCGGGGGGCGCGGGGACCCTCCCGGAGCAGCTCTGTAGGTGGCACTGGCGGAGCGCGGGTGGCACCGACAGAGGAGAGACGGAGAGGGAGGGCGGGAGGCATCCCTGAATCCCGCATCCCGGAATTCCTGAATCCCTGCGTGTATCGGAATCCCGGAATCCCTGAATCCCGCATCCCTGTGTGTACCTGCATCCCGGAATCCCTGAGTCCCGCATCCCTGAATCCAGGAAACCCTGAATCCCTCATCCTGGAATCCCTGAATCCGCATCCCAGCGTGTACCTGCATCCCGGAATCCCTGAATCCCTCATCCCGGAATCCCTGAATCCCGCATCCCAGAATCCCTGAATCCCGCATCCCTGCGTGTACCTGCATCCCGGAATCCCTGAGTCTCTCATCCTGGAATCTCTGTACACCTCTGCATCCCTGAATCCCTGCACATCCCAGAATCCTTGCACAGCCCGGCTCATCCCGGCTCATCCCTAATCCCTGTTCATCCCTGCATGCCTGTTCATCCCAGTATCCCTCTTCATCCCAGTATCCCTCTTCATCCCAGCATCCCTGCTCATCTCAACATCCCTGTTCATCCCTGCATCCCTGCCCACCCCAACATCAGGGAGCACACACGTGTCGGGGAGCACACATGTGTCAGCACACAAGTCAGTGTACACACACGTGTCAGGGAGCACACACGTGTTACGGAGCACACACGAGTCATGGAACACACATGTCAATGAGCACATGTGTCAGGGAGCTCACATGTGTGTTGGGGAGCACACACATATCAGTGAGCACACACATGTCCGTGAGCACACACGTGTTTCTGAGCATGCCACACATGTCAGTCAGCACACACATGTCAACGAGCACACACGTGTGCCTGTGCACACACACATCAGTGAGCACACACATGTGTCTGTGTGCATACATGTGACATGTGTCAGTGTGCACACATGTCAGAGTGGCTGGGCACACACACATGGCAGCCAGCACACGTGTGTGTCTGGACGTGCACACATGTCAGTGAGCACACACGTGTGTTCCTGAGCATGCACACATATGTCCTTGAGCACACACATGTGTCAGAGTGCATACATGTGACATGTGTCAGTGTGCACACATGTGTCAGTGAGCACACACATGCGTCAGAGTGCATACATGTGTCAGTGTGCACACATGTCAGAGTGGCTGTGCACACATGCATGGCAGCCACACACGTGTGTGTCTGGACGTGCACACATGTCAGTGAGCACACACATGTGTCAGAGTGCATACATGTGACGTGTCAGTGTGCACACATGTGTCAGTGTGCACACATATCAGTGAGCACACACATGTGTCTGAGTGCACACATGTCAGAGTGGCTGTGCACACACACATCAGCCAGCACACGTGTGTGTCTCAACGTGTGCACATGTCAATGAGCACACATGTGTGTTCCTGAGCATTCACACATATGTCAGTGAACACACACGTGTGTCAGTGTGCACACATGTCAGAGTGGCTGTGCACACACACATCAGCCAGCACATATGTGTGTGTCTCAACGTGTGCACATGTCAATGAGCACACATGTGTGTGCCCAGCGTGCTCACTGACACATGTGACACACACCAGCACACGTGTGACAGACTCTGCCTTCCTCCTCCTTCCTCCCCTCCTTCCCCCGCCGAGTTTCGCCTGAGAAATTGGGTCAAAAACCGCAGGAGCCTCATTTGCCTCTGGGCTAATTGCGCTGTCGCGGGGACAGCTCTGCCTTCTGTGCCACCGCCGCCCGCGTCACCTCCCGGAGCCACTTCCCCCTCCCGGTGCCCTCAGACCCCTCCAGCCCCTGGGAACGCTCCAGCCCGGCCGTCTCCGGCCTCAGCACCGCCTTGGCTGTCGAGGAACGCGCTGGGTGCAGCTGTGCCCGCCGGGCTGTGCCAGGCTGGCATCGCCGCTGGCTCCGGCTGCCATCCAGCCCGAGGGGGGGCCTTGCCACGTTATCCAAGAGCTAATGGGAAGGCTGATGCCAAAGCAGGCGCCGGCCCGGATCCAGAGCCCGCTGCCCCCGCGGGGCTGGCACCGAGCCGTGCCCTCCTCGTGCCGCCGGCGCAGGAAGCGCTGCCGGTGCCTTTTGTGCGGCGGGTGCCGCGTGTGGGGCTCGCTGAGCACCCCCGGGAGCCGCTTCCGAAGAAGAGGAGGGTGTTGTGCCCCTCACCATTAATTGCTCGTGCCGATTGATTCCCACTTCCGTGTAAAGCCTGGAGATTCCCGGTGGATGCGGCTCGGGCGGAATTCCGTGGCCTGTTCTCCGGGATGTGCTTTTATTATTTATTAAAAAAAAAAAACCTCTGCTGGGCAGAGGGGCCGGGAGGGTCCCCCGGGGGTGGGCTGGGAGGGGCAGAGTTTGGCACAGCCGAATGTCGTTTGTAATTGATGCCAAGGGACAATGTGGTGGCATTTCCGCGCTGGGAAGGAGCTGGGCAGGGTGAGTGAGGGGTGTGAGCTTGGAACGGGGTGGGGAAAGGATGTCATTGTGATTGTGTGGTTATAACGCTGGGTGTGAAACACAAACTGGCATTTAGTGCCGAGGAATGAGGGCACCAGGCTCGGGGCTGGGTTGTTGTGGTGCTGGTGCCCTCCCTGCCACGCTGGGGGTGCCAGAGATGTGGCACATCGTGTGAGCAGGTGTGAGGGTGGGATGTGCCGTTAATGAGCTTGGCTCTGCTAATGGGAGATGCTGCTCGGCATCCCCACACCGGGGGGGGGTGCAATTACTGCCCTGGCTAATGAGCCAGCACAGCATCCTGCCAGCCCTGCTGCTAATTATTGCTGGAGTCAGAGGTGGGTGCCCCCGTGCCCCGTGCCAACCCTGCTCCCCCAGAGTCCCCCACTGGCACTGTGGAGGGCACAGGGGTGAGCTGGTGGCGTTGGCACCGCGGGGATGCCCAGGGAGGGGCTGTGCCCAAGGTGCAGGGTGGGTGCAGGGTGGGTGCTGCCCGAGGGTGAGGATCGGGTCCGGCTGCTGAAGGGGGAAGGGAAGGAGGCAGTTGCCATGGAAACAGAAAATAAAATCAATGCATCTCGCTGGTGGGTTCCGAGGGAAGTTGGGCCTGGGCAGGGCGGCATCTCTGCATCCCTGGGGGGATTCTGCAGCCCCTGGGCTGCCATGCCCAGCTCGTGCCATGGGGCAGGTTTGGCCAAAAGCTGGGACAAGCCAGGACGATGGAATAGCAGCCACATGGAAGTGGACCCGGGGTGGGTGTTGGGTTTCATCCCGTCCCCTCCGGAGCAGATCCACGGCTGGGCTGGGGTGGGTCCTGCCCAACTTCAGACGAGCATCTCAGCCAGGCCAGGCCCCAGCTGCCGGTTCTCCCTGCCATGGAGTGCCCTGTCCGTCCGTCTCTCCTGCCTGTCCCCGTGCCAGTGCCCCGAGCGCTGGCCCCAGCTGCGGTGGCAGAGGCCTCGTTAATGAGCTGCAATCCTGATGAATGTGGCAGCTCTCCTGGAACGAGCTTCATTAGCCGCCGGCGGACCTGAGCGGAATAACAAGCGGCTCCGTGGGGCGCGGGACGGGGTGCCCCCCGTGCCCCTCCCAGGGATGGGGGGCACACGGCCACGCTGGAGCTGGGGGGGCTACGGGGCCCATGTCTGCACGAGGAGGGTCCCTGGCACCCCGTGCCCCGGTGCTCAGCACCCACGGGGTGGCACTGGCCGGGTTGCTCAGCACCCCAGTCACGGCACCGCCAAACTGGGCAGCTCGGGAGGATCCCGACCCCGCCACCCCCAAACTGGCCTTGCCCTGGGGGTCACCAGGGGGGTCACCACCTGCTCGCACAGACCCGACCCCTCCATCCCCATCGGGACCCCGCGGTGTCCCCACGCCTGTCCCCACGCTGAGGGTTGGCCATCTCACCCCTTTATTGATTCCTGGGGGGAACAAAGCCTGGCTGAGACTTGTCCCATTCGTGTCACCCGGGTCCTGGTCCCTCTGCTGTCCCCGGAGGGGCTGGGGCCAAGCCAGGGCAGCGCTGGAGCTGTGGGGACAGCGGGGATCCCCCCCGGTCCTACCGTGGAGCTGCAGCCCCGCTGGGTCTCCCCGAGGGCGGGGGGAGGTCTCTGCCCTCCACAGCAGGAGCCCCCCACCCTCATCATCACCCCCCAACCGCCCGGGGCCGCTCCCCACGTCCCTGTCACAACAAAGGAAAACATCTCTGGATGGAAACTGCGGGAGGGTCGTCACGGCAACACTGCTGCAGGATTTCACCAGAAACCCGGCAAGAAGCTCCGTCCCTCCTCCGTGCGGATCCTGACGGGGCTGGGGCTGGGGCAGTGGGACCAAGGGGAGGGGTCACCCCAACCAGCACTGCCCTGGGGCCACCAGGCCTGTCCCTGGCAGGGTTGGGGACATGGGGAGCAGCAGCGACCTGGTGGTGGCAGGTGATGCCTCGTGGGAGGAGCTCGGTGGTCTCGGGGTGATGCCACTGGGTTTGGGGCTGGGGGTCTGGGACCAAGGCGGGGGGTCACCCCAACCAGCACTGCCCTGGGGCCACCAGGCCTGTCCCTGGCAGGGTTGGGGACATGGGGAGCAGCAGGGACCTGGTGGTGCCTCGTGGGAGCAGCTTGGTGGTCTCGGGGTGATGCCGCTGCGTTTGGGGCTGGGGGTGTGGAAGGGACCCCAGCCCAGGCAAGGGTGGGGACATGGGGACAACCCTCCATGCCACCAGGTGTAGGTTTGGCCATGGTGGGATGTTGGAGCCCCAAGCTGGGCTCGGGGGGAGCAATGAGACTCTACAAAGTCACCTCCCAGCTGGAGAGACCAGCCAGGAGGACACTGGGACCTCAGACTGGTGCCAGTGGAGAAGCTGGTCCTGGGCTGCATTCCCAGGCGTGGAGCAGCTGCTGGAGAGGGGGGAGAGGTGTCCATGAAATGCCCATCCCTGAGCAGCTCTGGCTGGTGGCTGCTGTGACATTTATCTCCACTCCAGAGGAGAGCTCTGCGAACTCCCTGCCGGCACCTTCCTCTGCCACACAACTGGCCAGAGGCAGACCCACCATGCTGCCCCTACCAGGGCACAGCCAGAGCTCTGTGCCCCCTGAGAGGGGGCTGGGTGGGTGCCCAGGATCCCTCTGTTCCCTCCTCATCTGCCTCGAGCCCGTGGGAAGCTTTGAGTCCCCGAGTGACTCTGGCTCTGCTCTCCCCTTCCTGGGCTGGGTGGGAGCAGCTGAGTCACTGGTGCTTGTTAGAGAAGGGTGGCCCGTGGGAGGTGGGTGCAGGGGGGCCCCAACATTCCCACTGGGAAGCAGTTGGATTCCTGGATGAACCCATCTCATCCCTGCCCCGTGCACAGTGACTTGTGGGGGTCAGACCCTGCTTGTGCCGTGGCACTTCCAGGTGAAGTTTAGGAAGACGAAGAGCAGGAGGAAGGATTTGGGTTGCAGGTCTTGCTGTGGTGGGTGGGGGACACCAGGAGCATCTTCTCCCCAGAGGGTGTCCAGGATTTTCCATGAGCAGGGTGAGAACTTCAGAACCAGCTCCATCCCAAGGTCCCGTCCCCACCACTCACCCTCTCTGAGCAGGCGCAGCCCCCTCCTCCCAACAACCCAAAGGGCACCCATGGGTGGGAGCGGGCACAGCCCCCTCCTCCCAACAACCCAAAGGGCACCCATGGGTGGGAGCGGGCGCAGCCCCCTCCTCCCAACAACCCAAAGGGCACCCATGGGTGGGAGCGGGTGCAGCCCCCTCCTCCCAGCAACCCAAAGGGCACCCATGGGTGGGAGCGGGTGCAGCCCCCTCCTCCCAGCAACCCAAAGGGCACCCATGGGTGGGAGCGGGTGCAGCCCCCTCCTCCCAACAACCCAAGGGGCACCCATGGGTGGGAGCAGGTGCAGCCCCCTCCTCCCAACAACCCCAGGGGGCACCCATGGGTGGGAGCGAGTGCAGCCCCTTCCTCCCAGCAACCCAAAGGGCACCCATGGGTGGGAGCGAGTGCAGCCCCCTCCTCCCAACAACCCCAGGGGGCACCCATGGGTGGGAGCGAGTGCAGCCCCCTCCTCCCAGCAACCCAAAGGGCACCCATGGGTGGGAGCGGGCGCAACCCCCTCCTCCCAACAACCCCAGGGGGCACCCATGGGTGGGAGCAGGCACAGCCCCCTCCTCCCAACAACCCCAAAGGGCACCCATGGGTGGGAGCAGGTGCAGCCCCCTCGTCCCAACAATCCCAAAGGGCACCCATGGGTGGGAGCAGGCGCAGCCCCCTCCTCCCAACAACCTCAGAGGGCACCCATGGGTGGGAGCGGACGCAGCCCCCTCCTCCCAACAACCCAGAGGGCACCCATGGGTGGGAGCACGCGCAGCCCCCTCCTCCCAACAACCCAAAGGGCACCCATGGGTGGGAGCAGGTGCAGCCCCCTCCTCCCAACAACCCAAAGGGCACCCATGGGTGGGAGCGGGCGCAGCCCCCTCCTCCCAGCAACCCAAAGGGCACCCATGGGTGGGAGTGGGTGCAGCCCCCTCCTCCCAGCAACCCAAAGGGCACCCATGGGTGGGAGCAGGTGCAGCCCCTCTTCCCAGCAACCCAAGGGGCACCCATGGGTGCCCTTTCCAAAGCAGGAGAGCAGGATCACCACCCTGTGGGGTGGCTGGATCCACTCGGACAGGGAACAAGCCAGGACCTGAGGGTTCCAGCAGCTCCTCTGTGACCCTCTCCCCACTTCTCCTTGGCAAAGCCCCTGGGGGACATTAACCCCTGTCGCTGTCCCCCAGGCTCGGGCACCTCCGTGGGGCCGCCAGCTGCAGCCACATAAAGAAGGGGAACAGAGGAGCTCTGTGTGCCGGCAACGCCGGGATTGTGCCGGAGCAGGGGGGGGCTCACAAAAGGCAGGAAACGCCACGAAAAGTCTGGCACAATGGAGTCGGAAATGAGAACTTTGCTCTCGGGTTTCCACGGATCCATCCTATGGGGAAAATGAGGAGGGGGGATACGGTATTTGGTGCCAAGTCGTGGGAGACAGGGTGGCATTCTTCAGTCACCGGCGGGAAGGTGACACCCTCCCGCCCTCCACTTTCCCCAACAGCTCAGTGATGCTTTTCTTGCCCCATTTTGGGGGTCGTTTCTGGTTGTGCAGCTCTTTGGAGCATCTCACCCGTTTTCTGTGGGGTTTTTTTCAAGCCTTTGTCCATCCTCATCCTCTTCCAGCCCCTCCGCGGCCCTGAAGACCCCCGGGGGGGTTCTAAGGGGGTGCTGAGGGGTTGGAAGATGCTGCTGGATGCACCTTCCATGTCTTGGGAGGGGGTTTGGGGTGCAGAAGGGCTGGAAGATGCTGCTGGATGCACCTTGCATGGCTTTGGGAGGGATTTTGGGGTCCTGAGGGGCTGGAAGATGCTGCTGGATGCACCTTCCACGTCTTGGAAGGGATTTTGGGGTGCAGAAGGGCTGGAAGATGCAGCTGGATGCACCTTGCATGTCTTGGGAGGGATTTTGGGGTGCTGAGGGGCTGGAAGATGCTGCTGGATGCACCTTGCATGGCTTTGGGAGGGATTTTGGGGTGCTGAGGGGCTGGAAGATGCTGCTGGATGCACCTTGCATGGCTTGGGAGGGATTTTGGGATGCAGAGGGGCTGGAAGAGGGTCCCCTCCTTGGAGACACCCCAAAATCCTGCTGGGTGTCCCCCTCCTCTCTCAAGGACCCTGATTCCATTACAGGGACCCCCCTCCAATCTTAGGGCCCCCCCTGCACCCTCTTATGGACCCCCCTCCCATCACAAGGACACCCTCTCCCTCTTAGGGACCCCACCCTATTAGAGGGACGCCCCCTCCTCTCTCACGACCCCACCACCATTACAAGGACCCCCCTTCCCATCCTAGAGACCCCCCCCAATACAGCTACCCCTTCCCCCCTCTTAGAGGCCCCCTCTCACCACAGACACCCCGTTGCCCACCCCGTGCCCCCCCGGCGGGGCGCGGTGCCCGCGGGAAGGGGCGGCCCATTCCATGGGGAGGGGGCGGCCCCAGTTTTGGGGGGGGTGGGGGGGACGGCCCCAGTTGGGAGGGGGGGGGGGCAGCGCATGCGCAGCCGCCCCTCGCCCTGCGCCGGGCAGAGCGGAGCGGGCGCGGGTTCGGGGCCGCTGCGGGGCAGGTGCGGGGCGGGCGGCACCGGCGGCACCGGCGGGGGGGCCGCGCCCGCCGCCAGCCGCGATTGGCCCGGCCCGGCCCTGCTCGGCCCCCTCCGAGGGGAGCCCGGCCCGCTGCCCCCCTCTCCGAGCCCCTCTTTTAAGCCCCCGGTTGCCGGCGGGGTGTTCGGCTCCACCGGCGGCGATGAATCCCGGCGCGCCGTGAGCGCGGACCAGGTACGTGCGGGACCGGCACCGGCACCGGCACCGCCCGCGCTGCGGGGACGGCGCTGGGGATGGGGACACCGACACCTGCACCGGCACGGCGGCAGAGGGATGGATGCGGGCCGGGGGTGCGGGGGACGCGGGGATGGGGACAGTGACACTGACACCAGCACCGGCACCGGTACGGCAGGAGCGGGATGGATGCGGGCTGGGGGTGCGGGGAACGCGGGAATGGGGACAGTGACACTGACACCGGCACCGGCACCGGCACCGGCACCGACACCGGTACGGCAGGAGCGGGATGAATGCGGGCCGGGGGTGCGGGGGACACGGGGATGGGGACAGTGACACCGGCACCGGCACCGGCACAGCAGGAGCGGAATGGATGCGGAATGGGGGCGCGGTGGGGATGCGGGGGGCGAGGCCCGGTGTGGGGCATAGGGACAGTGACACCGGCAGCGGCACCGGCACCGGCACGGCGGCAGCGGGATGGATCCGGGCTGGGGCCGCGGTGGCGATGCGGGGGCTGGCGGGGCCGCGGGGCCCGGTGCGGGGTATGGGAACGGTGACACCGACACCGGCACCGACACCGGCACAGCAGGAGCGGGCTGGGGACGCGGTGGGGATGCGGGGGCTGGAGGAATGCGGGTCCTGGTGTGGGTCATGGGGATGGTGACACCGGCACCGGCACCGGCACTGGCAGCGGCACGGCAGGAGCGGGATGGATCCGGGCTGGGGGCTCGGTGGGGATGCGGGAGCTGGAGGAATGCGGGGCCCGGTGCAGGTTATGGGAATGGTGACACCGACACCGGCACGGCAGGAGCGGGATGGATCCAGGCTGGGGGCTCGGGGGGGATGCAGGAAGGGGCAGGGGGTGGCACGCGGGTCCCGGTGCCGGGGATGGGGACAGTGACAGCGGCACCGCTATGGCAGCAGCGGGATGGATCCAGGCTGGGGGTGCGGGGGGATGCGGGAACGGGGGACACGCGGGGCTCGGGACGGGGGGACACTGGACACCGAGGTGGACAAGGATGAGGGATGGTGGCCCCGGGGTGGGGGAGATGCTGTGACTGAGGGCTGGGGACGCTGAGGGGTGGGGACCTGTCAGGAATGGGGGTGCTGGGGTTGGGGATGGTGGGGCTGGAGGGGACACTGCAGGGATCAGGAATGGGGTTTGGGACACTGGGACAGGTGGACATTGGGGGTGTGGCCGCTGGGGTTGTGGGCACAGCAGGGCAGGGGGACAGTGGGGACATCAGGACAGGTGGGCACTGCGGGGACCAGGACTCTCGGGGTCTGGGGTCACTGGGAGTGAGGCTGAGAGGGGCTGGGGGACTCCAGCATGGGGACAGGCTTGGGGACACCTGCACTGGGGACAGTGGGACAGGCAGGGCTGGGGCACACCGTGCCCTGAGCCCCCCCAGGAGGTGGCAGTGAGACGGTGGGCAGGGGGACAGCGTGAGGGGTGGCAGGAGAGCAGTGGGTGCTGGCGAGTTGGTGCCACCAGGGTGTCACCCCCCTGCGGTGCCAGAGCCGGGTGTGCCTCGGCCACCCCATTCCCTGTTGGTGCTGCCAGTGTCTCCCTGGCAGGTCGGGAGCCGGGAAGTTCCCTGTCCCGGGCTGCCAAGGGGCTGGCAGGGCTGGCAGAGTGCTGGGTGCTGAGCACGGCGGGCAGGATGAGCCCCACCCGCGTGTCCCAGTGGAGGGACCGGGATGGGTGGACGTGGCTGCGGATCCCGGTGAGGGGCTCGACAAACCCACCACCCCCGGGGGGACGGTGCCAGGGGCCTGGCTCTGTGCCAGGCCCACCGGCCCGGGGGTCTCCTGGCTGGTTTTGGTGCCGGGCACCGTCGCTGTGTTGGGAGCCGCTCAGGATGCGTGGCCAAACCCCCCTCAGGGGATGGAGCCGAGGGCTCTGCCCGGTCTGCGCTGGCCTTGGGGCTCCGACGGAGCTTTCCTGGGGACAGACAGAAAGCGGGGCAAAAAGAATAATAAAAAAAAAAAGAAAAGGAGAAAAAAAATCTAAAATAAAGGCTGCAGACTGTCTGCCTAATAAAAATCGCACCCAGCAAAGGGCCCATATTGGACGGGATCACAGTTTCCCGAGGTGCTAATTTATTCTGGCAGGCTGGGGGGAGAGGGAAGCATCACGTTGCCTGTGAGATGTGACGGCAGCGAGGTTTGCAGAATTCCTTTGTTGTGGGCAGAGAGGAGGGGACGCGGAGCCGGCCCCGCCGCCGGGGCTCCTGCCACGGTCGTGCGGCCCCGGGGGGACACTCGGCGGACCCCCCTCCCCGCCGGGGCGGCGGAGGCATCGCTGGGAGGGAGGTGGGTGCTGCGGGGGGGAGGCGGTGGCTCCGGAGGGGTTGGGTGCGGGGGTGCAGGATCAGCCCCTTTGGGGGGTACCCGCTGGGTAGGTGGGCACTGAAATGCTGAGTGTGCGCGTTGGTGGCACTGGAGTGACCCGTGGGGATGACAGAGGTCACAGGGTCTGTGTCCTGGCTGGGGGGAAGAGGGGGCACCCTCAGGGATGGGGCATGCCCAGAGTGGGGGGATACCCATGTCCAGCTGCAGCCAGGCTGCCTGACTGGGTGGGCAGTGCCCCCTGTGCCCTCCCACCGATCCCAATCCCGTGTTCCCACCAGTGTCCCAAATGTCCCCTCTGCTCCGTGGAGACCCCGAGATTTGCAGCCACCCCCAGCCCAACCCAGGGCTCGGGGCGCGCTGGGGCGAGAGGTGACCCCCAAACTGTCCGGGTGGTCCCGGCGCCCACCGGCCTGTGTGGAATTAAGCTATGTTTCAGCTCAAGCTAATCACCAACCCCGGCTTTGCATATTCATGAGAAATATGAATTATTCATGAGGTGACAGCAAGTGACAGATGTGAAAATGTTCACCCGGGTTTTGGAGGGGGGCGGGGGGCGGTTTGCACCGGCGTTATTTTAAATTTCTCTCGTCTGCCGCTCCCCTGGTTGGGCTGGGACGCTGAGGGACAGGGACAAGCTCCTTGTCACCCAGGGGGCCCGACCACGTGGCATCGAGGACGTCACCGTGACATGGCCCTGACTGCAGAAAGAGACCCCCGCTGCCGAATTCAACCCCTGGTGCTCATGCTGGCACTGCCACCCTCCCTTGCCTGGCCACCCCCGTGCCACCCTCCTCACCTTATCCCCGTGCCACCCTCCTCGCCTCTCTGTCACCGCTGGGGATGGGTGGTGATGCCCACATGGCCGAGCATTCCATGGAGGGGGGGGATTCCAGCTGGATCCTGCCCCAGTGGGATGGGGCTGGTGCTGCTCCTCGCTTTGGCACACGGGGTGGTGGTGCTGAGCCTCTCCTGCCTGTGTTGGGCATCCAGGACCCATCCAGGACCACCCAGGGCTGATCCCGGTGGCTCCTCACTTTGGCACACGGGGTGGTGGTGCTGAGCCTCTCCTGCCTGTGTTGGGCATCCAGGACCCATCCAGGACCACTCGGGGCTGATCCCGGTGGCACGGGGGATCGGGACGTGGCCGTGCCAGCCCTTGGGCTGCCCCACCGGCGCTGCCGGGGCTGGTTTGTGGGTTAGTGGATCAAGAGGAGGTGGGAGGGACAACGTCTCAATAACTAACGAGATGCCGGGGCTGGGACGGCACTGCCTGTCTGAGGACAATGGGGTGGTGGGAGGGGATGGTCCTCGAGCGGGGACACCACGTGTGGTGGCTCCGGCACTGGCGGAGCCCATCGTGTCACTTGTCCTGACCTTGGGATAAACTTTCTGCTGGCTCAGCACATCGGCAGGCTGGGAGGGGCGGCAGCGGCGGGGCCGGAGCGGGGCTGGGGGGCCGGAATGTGGCGGGGACACGGAGCAGAGCCACGGTGCCACAGGGAATGTGTCCCCTCACATGTGTCAGGGACAGGGGTGCCAGCTGGGTGGCCCCAAGGCATGGCAGGGGCTGTGTGTCCTGTGCTTGGTGTGGGACCCCCCACTCATGGTCAGGTTACCCCAAGGAGGCAGCGGTTGCTGCTGCCCTTCCCTTTCCCTTCCCTTTCCCTTCCCCTTCCCCTTCCCCTTCCCTTTCCCCTTCCCCTTCCCCTTCCCCTTCCCCTTCCCCTTCCCCTTCCCCTTCCCTTCCCTTCCCTTCCCTTCCCTTCCCTTCCCTTCCCTTCCCTTCCCTTCCCTTCCCTTCCCTTCCCTTCCCTTCCCTTCCCCTTCCCCTTCCCCTTCCCCTTCCCCTTCCCCTTCCCCTTCCCCTTCCCCTTCCCCTTCCCCTTCCCCTTCCGTCCCTTCCCGACATGCCGATGTCAGGGGAGGTGACGGTGCAACTGGAGCCACACAGTCCTGTGACCCCCCCCAGCAGCACCCACTGCCCCGGCCCTGCCACCCCGGGGTGCCCCCAGTGGGGTCAGGACCACCCCATCCCTCCAGCCCCGCCCCGCAGCCTTTGGGTGCTGATTGGAAATCCAAACTGCAACTTTAGTGTTTAACATTTAAATAAACTCCGCGTGTTTGCTCAGCGAGGACCGGCCCTGAGTAAACAGCCGAGAGCTCGGGAGAGGATTTAAACTCCTCACATTAACGCGGCTCTGCGGGGTCTCTCCCCATTCCATCCCACCATCCCGATGTGGGATGTGCCACTTGTGCCATCCTGGTGGCCCTGAGTTGTCACTGGGAATGGGGAATGCTCTGCTGGGAGCTCCATGGGCCAGGGAGGAGGAGGATGGAGAAGAGGAAAGTCTCAGGGATGCCGCGGGAAGGTGGCAAGGATTGAGATCCAGTCGCTGTTGTCCCACGTGGGGAATTGCTTTGTTTGCCTTTTGATGGGAAAAAAATTCCCTGGAAGTTGCACAGAGGGAGCATCGAGGGATGAGGAAAAGAAAATGGGTGAAAAGACCAAGAAGTCTTTCAAAAAGTGAAAAGATCCCAAAGGGTAGTTTGAAGCCCTGGGATGTGTGTGAGCACCACCCAGGGCACCCTTTTCCCTTGGAGCCGAGTGCCCTGGATGTTCCCTTCCTGCACCCACTGTGCCCTTCCATCACCCACCGCCCCCATCCTGCCCCCAGCAGGTCCCGGGGGGTTGGTTTGTGCTGGGAAAGCTCCTGGACACTCCAGAAAGTCAGAATTAGCACTTCAATGGGCAGAACTGGAACCTCCCGAGCCAGACCGTGCCAAGCAGTTCATTTTCCCCCCTGTAGTTGGAAAACAGGGAAAAGTTTGGCGCTGCCGAGGCCGCGAGATGGGGAGATTTCCCTCCTGGAGCATCTCGGAGAGGGGATGAAGGAGGCGCTGTCGGTGCCCCGGAGCAGCCTCGGGGCTGCTTTGGGAATGCTCAATTCCCGGAAAACGCAACTGGGAAAAGGCACAGCCCAGTCCCTGCTCCTCACCACGGGGATTCCCTCCATGCCCAGGGTCAGGTCACCTCCTCCTCTTTTCTCAGCAGTTGGATTCGGGGGCAGAACGCCCCGTGGAGCTGCCGTGGGAGGGAAGGGGCTGCCAACACTTTCTTCTTCAGAAGAAATAAGATAAAACCCGATTTTGCATCCCCTAAAAGGCCCTTTGCCAGCACAGAACACGGGGCGGGGGGCGGGGGGCGGGGGGGTGTCTCCTTTTTTCTCATCATTTTGCTCTTTCTTTCTATTTCTGGCCCATGAAAGCACAGAAGGGACAGAATGAGAAATAAAGGGTTGGAAAATGGAGCATCAGGGATGGGGGAACTGATGGGATGAGGGAGAGCCTCGGCCCTGGGCAACTGGGAGAGGGATGGAGCACTCCTGGTGTCCCCACAAAGGCTGAGTGATCCCCAAATTGCTGTCTGGGAAAGGACAGGGGGTGATGTTGGAGCTGGAGGGGACCAGCAAACCCCAGGGTGGATCTGCTGACACCTGGAAGGTCCAGGGTCTGGTCTGAGTTCATAGCTGAGTGGTGCCAAACTCCTGCATGGCCCTGTTTGGGGTCTGAGGGTGCTGCTTGTGCCCCTGCTGCCTCTGCTTGCCTGGATTGGTGCCCAAAACCAAAGCCTGAGTGGGGCTGTGGCGTGGTGAGGTCTGGGTGATGGTGGTGTTGGCACCCAGGTGGTGGTTGTGGTGGGAACTGAGGGATGGTGGGCACCAGGTGATGGTGGTGGTGGTTGGAGCTGAGTGATGGTTGTTTCTGTGCCTGGTGATGGTGGTATGAGCCAGATCATGATGGTGGTTGGCACCTGGTGATGGTTTCACCCATACCAGGTGATAGTTGTGGGCACCAGGTGATGGTTTCACCCATGTCATGTGATAGTTGTGGGCACCTGGTGATCGTGGTAGGGACTGGGTGATGGTGGTGGGAGTGGGAGTTGGGTGATGGGTGTTTCCATGCCTGGTGGTGGATGTTTCTGTGCCTGGTGATGGTGGTGTGATCCAGGTGATGGTGGTGATGGGCACCTGGTGATGGTTTCACCCATGCCAGGTGATAGTTGTGGGCACCTGGTGATGGTTTCACCCATGCCAGGTGATAGTTGTGGGCACCTGGTGATTGTGATAGGAACTGGGTGCTGGTTGTTTCTGTGCCCTGTGATGGTGGTGCAATCCAGGTGATGGTGGTGATGGGCACCTGGTGATGGTTTCACCCATGTCATGTGATAGTTGTGGGCACCTGGTGATGGTTTCACCTATGCCAGGTGATAGTTGTGGGCACCTGGTGATCATGGTAGGAACTGGGTGCTGGTGGTGGAAGTGGGAACTGGGTGATGGGTGTTCCTGTGCCTGGTGAGGGTGGTGGAATCCAGGTGATGGTGGTGGTGGGCACCAGGCGATGGCTGTGCCAGTGCTGGGCGGGTGCTCTGTCCCCCTTCCCCCTGAGCCCACATGATGTAGCAGATCCTCACGGCGCTGCAGCCGAGCAGATGGAGGGAGATTCCAGCCCCTTTGTGCTCCGGCAGCACCCGCCGCATGTTAATGCCAGGGCACCGCCGGGGCTCCAGCGCTGCCAGCGCTGCCACTGCCAGCCTGGGGGGCTGCGGGACCCCCAGGCTGGCCCACCATGGGCACACATGTCCCACCTCCAGCAGCGCAGCGGGTGCATGCAGAGACATTCCCGTGGGTGGCAGTGGTGGCAGGGACACACAGGGACGACCCAGCTGGTGGTGGGCACATCCCGTCCCCCGTCCCGATCTGATTCTGAGAGTGAAAACGAACTCCCTCTGACGGCACCTGCTAAATGAGGCTAATCCCGCTCCCCCCGCCGCGATTTATGGCCCGATGGCACCGCCGACCCAGCCGGGAGCGGGCGGGGGGCGACCTCCCACGCCCCTGCTCTGGTTGCAGGTCAAGGATGGTCCATGTGATGGGCGATGCCACCTGCTGGGTCCTGCTCGGGCTCTGCCTCCTCCCCATCGCCGTCCTGGGTAAGTGTCCACGGCTAATTAACCGCTGAGGGCAAACAGCAGTAAATAATGAACTAACGGCCAGAATAAATCGTGCGGGTGAATAATAACCCGGGGAGGACTCGGGTTGGGAGCCCCCACATCTCCCTGCCGGAGGGATTAGAGAGGGAGAAGCTCCTCAGGCGACCCCCCCGCGCTGGGTTCCCCCGCAGGCGAGACCTTAAACCCTTAATCCCGCTGGCGGCACCCCCGGGCCCCTCCCCACGGCCGAACTGAGCCCCCTGCGGGGATTTGCCGTGGCTCTGACAGTGCCAGCCCGTGTTCCCCCCCGGCCCCCATGTGGGGACATCGCCGCGTCCTCCTGCGCGGGGGGGATTTGGGATCCCCCACCCTGGAACCCACCCCTGGAACCCACCCCGTGCGTCTGCCAGAGAGCCGAGGGTTTGGGGTGCCGTGGAGAGTGGGGAGTCGGGGGCAGGAAGGTACAGCGGGGGATTAGTGGCCATCCTCGGTGCCCAGCTGGCCCCGCTCCGTGGGGAGCATTCCCTGACCCCGCTGTGGGCAGGGGGATCCGGGCCAGGGGGGGTCCGAGACGGGGGGGATTTGCGGCGGCGGAGCTGGGAGTCTGCACAGGCTGGGGTGGGATTAGTGCGGGAGGAGGAGGAGGAGGAGGAGCAGGAGGTCATGGTCCTGCCATGCCTTATCCCAGCATGGGGGTGGCTTTTCCGCTGGTGCCACCGCGGTTGGGCAGCCCCAAGGGATCCCCCTCCGGGGGCAGGGATGGGGAGTGCCGGTATCCCGGTGTGGGTCCCGGGGGTGCAGAGCGGTGGGTGTGGGGGCTGAGGAACCTCATCTGGGTCGGGGTTTCAGCCCCGAGGGGCCGATTTAATGGGCAAAGCCGGGCTCCAGCCACCAGGCAGGGCGGCTGCGCTTTACCCCTCTCCATGCCCCACCCTGGGGTGCTCAGGGGTAGCCCCACACCCTGCGATGCCCCCGCTGTGAGTAAGGTCCCTGCAGCAGCCCCCGCTGCCCATCCCGCTGGTATCGGGCACCTCTCCCCGCAGGCTCCCAGGCCGATGGGAAGGTGATCCACATCAGCAGGGTGCAGCACCGGCCCGTGCGCGTGGGGCTGGGCGAGCGTGTGGCACTGCCCTGCCTCTTCCTGCTGCACCCCCCGGCCTCGCTGGGGCCCAACGAGCCCCCCGCCCCGCCCCGCGTCAAATGGAGCAAGGTACGCTCGGCCACCGGTCAGAGGGAGGACGTGCCCATCCTGGTGGCCAAGGACAACGTGGTGAAGGTGGTGAAAGCCTATGAGGGCCGCGTGTCGCTGCCCGGGTACGGCCGTGACCGCTCCAACGCCACGCTGGAGCTGCGCGGGGCCCGCGCCAGCGATGCGGGTCTGTACCGGTGCGAGGTGGTGGCGGGCATCGAGGACGAGCAGGACCTGCTGCCGCTGGAGGTGACGGGTGAGCGGGGCCCTGGCACGGCACGGAGGGCACGTGGGGCACGGCGGGGCGGGGTGGGCGCTGTGCGGGTTGTGCGTTCCGTGTGTGCCATGCGGGGTGGGGGAGATGTGAACCCCAAAGGGCTGAGAGCCCCATGGACACGCTGCACCCCATGGACACCCTGCACCCCATAGGGATGTGAGCCCCATGAACACCCTGCACCCCATAGAGGTCTGCACCCCATGGACAACCTGCACCCCAGAGGGCTCTGCATCCCATAGATCTGCGCACCCCATAGGGCTGTGAACCCCACGTACACCCTGCACCCCGTGTGCTCCCTGCACCCCATAGGGCTGTGAGCCCCGTGGACACCCTGCACCCCATGGACACCCTGCACCCCATGGACACCCTGCACTCCACAGGGTTGTGAGCCCCATGAACACCCTGCACCCCACAGGGCTGTGCACCCCATGGACACCCTGCACCCCATAGAACTCTGCACCCCATGGACACCCTGCACCCCATAGAACTCTGCACCCCATAAACACCCTGCACCCCATAGAGCTCTGCACCCCATAGATCTGCGCACCCCATGAACACCCTGCATCCCATAGAGCTGTGCATCCCATAGGGCTCTGCACCCCATAGAGCAGTGCACCCCATAGAGCAGTGCATCCCATAGGGCTGTGCACCCCATGGACGCCTTGCACCCCACGTACTCCCTGCATCCCATGGAGCCACACACCCCATAGAGCCGTACTCCCCATAGAGCAGTTCACCCCGTGTACTCCCTGCAGCCCGTGCCTCCTCCCGCACCCCGTGCCATCTCCCGCACCCGCTCCCTCGCAGGTGTTGTGTTCCACTACCGCCCCGCGGGCGAGCGCTACGCGCTGACCTTCGCCGCCGCCCGCCGCGCCTGTCGGGACAATTCGGCTGCTATCGCCTCCCCCCAGCACCTCCAGGCCGCCTTCGAGGACGGCTACGACAACTGCGACGCGGGCTGGCTGGGCGACCAGAGCGTGCGGTGAGTGTGCGACACGGGCGGGGCTGGCGGGACCCTCCCGCGGAGCCGCTGGGACCCTCCCGAGGAGCTGAGCGCCCACCGTGCCCCTCTGTGTGGGCATCCCCCCACACTGCCCCTCTGTAAGGACATCCCTTCACTGCCCCTCTGAGTGGGCATTCCCTCACACTTCCCCTCCGTGTGGGCATCCCATCACTGCCCCTCTGCGTGGGCATCTCCTCACACTGCCCCTCTGCACAGGTACCCCCTTCCCTTCCCCTCTGCACAGGTACCCCCTCCCCTTCCCCTCTGCGCAGGTACCCCCTCCCTTCCACTCTGCACAGGTACCCCCTCCCCTTCCCCTCTGCACAGGTACTCCCTCCCCTTGCCCTCTGCCCAGGTGCCCCCTCCCCTTCCCCTCTGCCCAGGTACCGCCTCCCCTTGCCCTCTGCCCAGGTGCCCCCTCACCTTGCCCTCTGCACAGGTACCCCCTCCCCTTCCCCTCTGCACAGGTACCCCCTCCCCTTGCCCTCTGCACAGGTGCCCCCTCACTATGCCCTCTGCACAGGTACCCCCTCCCCTTGCCCTCTGCACAGGTACCCCCTCCCCTTGCCCTCTGCCCAGGTGCCCCCTCACCTTCCCCTCTGCCCAGGTGCCCCCTCACCTTGCCCTCTGCACAGGTACCCCATCACACAGTCCCGGCCCGGCTGCTTTGGGGACCGCAACAGCCTGCCCGGTGTGCGGAGCTACGGCCGGAGGGAGCCCGGGGAACTGTACGACGTGTATTGCTACAGCCGCGAGCTGCGAGGCAAGGGCTGCGGGTGGGGAGGGGCCAGGGGGGCTCAGGGGGCACGGCATGGGCAAGAGCACGGCTGAGTGTTCAGGGGTGTCCCTCCATGGCCATGGCATGGGCAAGAACACAGCTGAGTGCCCAGTGGTGTCCCTCTGTGACCATGGCACAGCTCGAGCACAGCTGGGTGCCCAGGGATGTCCCTCCATGGCTATGACATAGCTGGGTGCCCAGGGATGTCCCACCAGAGCCATGGCACCACTGGGTGCCCAGAGATGTCCCACCATAGCCATGGCATGGCTGGGAGCACAGCTGGATGCCCAGAGATGTCCCACCATAGCCATGGCACAGCTGGATGCCCAGGGATGTCCCACCATAGCCATGGCATGGCTGGGAGCACAGCTGGGTGCCCAGGGATGTCCCACCATAGCCATGGCATGGCTGGGAGCCCAGCTGGGTGCCCAGGGATGTTCTCCCATAGCTGGGAGCACAGCTGGGTGCCCAGGGATGTCCCTCCATGGCCATGGCACAGACAAGAGCACAGCTGGGTGCCCAGGTATGTCCCTCCATGGCCATGGCACAGACAAGAGCACAGCTGGGTGCCCAGGGATGTCTCACCATAGCCATGGCACTGCTGGGAGCACGGCTGAATGTTCAGGGATGTCCCTCCATGGCTATGGCATGGGCAAGAGCACAGCTGAGTGCCCAGTGGCGTCCCTCTGTGACCATGGCACAGCTGGGAGCACAGCTGGGTGCCCAGGGATGTCCCACCATAACCATGGCACAGCTGGGTGCCCAGGGATGTCCCACCATAGCTGTGGCAATGCTGGGAGCACAGCTGGGTGCCCAGGTATGTCCCACCATAACCATGGCACAGCTGGGTGCCCAGGGATGTCCCACCATAACCATGGCACAGTTGGGTGCCCAGGGATGTCCCACCATAGCTGTGGCAATGCTGGGAGAAGAGCTGGGTGCCCAGGGATGTCCCTCCATAGCTGGGAGCACAGCTGGGTGCCCAGGGATGTCCCTCCATGGCCATGGCATGCCTGGCAGCTCAGACTTCTCCATTCCTCCCTCACCTGCTGGGGTTTGGCTGCAGGGCTGGGTGCCAGGGCCATGCCAGCACTCTGTGCCATCCTTGGCACAGCATGGCCACAGTGCCCAATGCAGGAGGCACCACTGGGCTCAGGGCCATGGGAACCATCACGGCTCTCTGTGCCCATGTCCCCAACGCCTCTGCTCTCTTGCAGGGACGGTGTTCTACGCCACGGTGCCAGGGCGCTTCACCTGGCAGGGCGCCCGCAGGCACTGCCGGAGCCGGGGGGCATCGCTGGCCACCACGGGGCAGCTGTACCTGGCGTGGCATGAGGGGCTGGACCAGTGTGACCCGGGCTGGCTGGCAGATGGCAGCGTGCGGTACCCCATCAGGGTGCCCCGCAGGAAGTGCGGGGGAGACACCCCGGGGGTCAGGACCCTCTACCAGTTCCCCAACCGCACCGGTTTCCCTCCCGCCGCCTCCAAATTCGATGCCTACTGCTATAAAGGTAAGGGGCACCAGCCATGATGCCACCGAGCTCCCTCCCAGACCCCCCACCAGCCCTGGGATTCCCTTGGGAATCAGCGGGAGTGGCCGGGAAAATTGCTATGGATGAATATTTAATTGGGGAATTAATGAGATCAACGAGGAGAGCGACGGCGGGAGGGAGCCCAGCGCTGTGTGCCACCCTGGCTGGGTGTGAGGCTGGGGAATGCAGTGCCTGGCACTCGAGGGGGGCTGCGGGACCCCACTCATGCCCTGGATGCCCGTGACGCCCGTGGTGTCACCGCAGCCGCAGGGCAGAGCGACACGGAGGAGCCGGTGCCATCGGTGCCACCCGCGCTTGACCCGCCGGGCAGCGACAACGTGCTGGTGGAGCACAGCGAGGACCTTGGCACCTCGGGGGACACCCGGGACACCCCACGAGACCCCCACGAGCTCCTGCCACCGCTGAGCCAGGAGGAGGAGGAGGAAGAGGAGGATGAGCAGCTGCGCCCGGCGAGCGCCAGCCCCGAGGCAACAGCACAGCGTGGTGACCTCCCGGGGGGTGCCCTGGCACCGGGCGAGGGGACACCCCCGCAGCCCACCACGGCCTCCTCGCTGGCATGGCCCCACGAGGAGGAAGCTCTCAACGTGGTGGATCGGGCACCGGAGAGCTCCTGGCAGGATCTGGCCAGTGCCAGCCCAGCACTGCTGGCACAAGAAGACCCTGAGGAGCCCCTCGCCACCCTCCTGACACATTCCCAAAGCCCAGCCCGGGAGCACGTCACCAGCTCATCACTGGCACCACCTAGGGTGGGGACAGTCCCCAGCACGGCAGCAGAGACCACCAGCCCCCCACCCACCAGCTCCCACACCCCGAGGAGGAGCCACGCTGGGCTCAACGGGCGCTACTTCCAACTCCAGCAGCAGAGCCGGGACCCCGCGGTGCCATCTGGGGACCCCGCGGTGCCGTCTGGGGACCCCATGGTGCCATCTACAGACCCCACGGTGGTTGGGGACCCAGAGACGATGGTCACCCAGGCGCCAGTCCTGGCGCTGGAGGCGAAGGGAGCTGCAGCCAACGCGGTGGAGACGTGGAGCATCCCCCGCGCTGGCACCGCGAGCCTCCGGCGGGAGGGCCCCGACGTGTCCCCCAACGAGGTTCAGGAGGACATCGGTGCCCGTAAGTGATACCCAAAATCGGCCCGGGGGTCCCAGCGGGGGCTGCACCAACTTGGGGGCCCCATGGCTGTGCCATCTCTTGCAGAGCTGATGGCATCGACCACTGCCCCGCAGGCGCCGATCCCGAGGGATTCGCCGCGGGAATTGTGGAGCCCCCGCAATGCCGAGAGCCCCCCAGGGACATCCCCTGTGCCCTCCCCATCCCTGCCAATGTCTGTGACTCCCCACGACGCTCTCGTCCCAACGGATGGGGCTCGGCCCCACATCCCCAGCGCCCGTGGGGACTCCCCGCGGCCACCCGCGGATGCCACCGAGGACTTCTCCGGGGACACGCAGTCCCAGGAGGGCGGCGGCTCCGTCCCAGCGTGGGCCCCGCTGCCTCCAGAGCCGCTGGTGGCCGAGGGGCCCGAGCCGGTGCCGCAGCCCCGCGGTGACAGCAGTGACAGCAGCGGTGCCCCAGGCGAGGGCTCGCTGGAGAGGCAGAGGAAAGCGGTGACCCTCCTGCAGCCTGTTGGCACCTCCATGGGTCACCCAGCTGGCACCTCCGTGGGTCACCCGGCTGGTCCTTCCGAGGGACACCCAGCTGGCCCCCCCCGAAGGTCACCCGGCTGGCCTGTCCGAGGGTCACCCAGCTGGCCCCTCCGAGGGTCATCCAGATGGCCTGTCCGAGGGTCACCCAGTTGGCACCTCCGAGGGTCACCCAGATGGCCCCTCCAAGGGTCACCAGGCTGGCCTGTCCGAGGGTCACCCAGCTGGCACCTCTGTGGGTGACCCGGCTGGTCCTTCCAAGGGTCACCCAACTGGCACCTCCAAGGGTCACCTGGCTGGCACCTCTGAGGGTCACCCAGATGGCATCTCCAAAGGTCACCCAGTTGGCACCTCTGAGGGTCATCCAGATGGCCTGTCCAAGGGTGACTCAGCTGGTACCTCCGAGGGACACCCAGTTGGCACCTCCGAGGGTCACCCAGCTGGCACCTCTGAGGGTCACCCAGCTGGCACCTCTGAGGGTCACCCTGCTGGCCCTGGCGAGGGTCACCCAGATGGCCTGTCCGAGGGTCACCCAGCTGGCCCCTCTGAGGGTCACCCAGATGGCCTGTCCGAGGGTCACCCCACTGGCACCTCCGAGGGTCACCCAGATGGCCTGTCCGAGGGTCACCCAGCTGGCACCTCTGAGGGTCACCCAGATGGCCTGTCCAAGGGTCACCCAGCTGGCACCTCTGAGGGTCACCCAGCTGGCCCCTTTGAGGGTCACCCAGATGGCCTGTCCGAGGGTCACCCAGTTGGCCCCTCTGAGGGTCACCCAGATGGCCTGTCCAAGGGTCACCCAGCTGGCACCTCTGAGGGTCACCCTGCTGGCCCTGGCGAGGGTCACCCAGATGGCCTGTCCGAGGGTCACCCCGCTGGCACCTCCGAGGGTCACCCAGATGGCCTGTCCGAGGGTCACCCCGCTGGCACCTCCGAGGGTCACCCAGCTGGCCCCTCCGAGGGGCACCCGGCCACCCCCGACCCCAGTGAGGGGCTGGCACAGCCCAGCTGGGAGCAGCCGGAGGGTTACGGAGATGTTGGGAAAGGCTCAGCCCAGCCCAGCAGCGGAGCAGCCGCGTCCCCCCCGGCCTGGGATGTCCCCTCGCTGTCGCCTCCCCCCGTGGCCACCGAGGTGACCCCGTGGGCCAGCACGGAGCGGCCGGTGGGGGCAGCGGTGCTGGAGGCGGTGGCTGAGGAGGGGTCCACGGGCTTTGCCCCCGCAGCCCCTCATGCCACCAGCCACTCTGTGCCAGAGCTGGGGGCACTGGAGCAGCTCCTCCTGCCCACCCCGGGCCCCCCGGGGGTCCCCAGACACGAGGACACCCCAACATCCCCCAGCCAGGAGGATTCCTCCGGGGAGGCGAAGAGTGAAGAGCCCCCCACACCCCTCGGCTCGGCCACCCACGGCCCTCAGCCATCACCCACTGCCCCCCACCCCTGGGTGGCACAAACACCCGAGGCCCCGAGCGTGGGGCTGCTCTTGGAGCCCTCCGCGGCCACAGAGTTGGGGGGCACAGGGGGGTCCCTGCTGCTGGAGGCTGACAGCGGGAGCGGCGACGAGCCGGGGCTGGAGGAGCGGGAGCTGCTCACCTGGGTGGGCACCGGCAACGCCAGCGGGCACGGTGAGCTCGGGGTCGGCGTGCTGGGGGCACCCGGGGCTGATGGGCACACGGGCTGGGTGGTGGGAGCTTTGTGCTGGCCCACCGGGTGGGGTTGGAGAGGGAGGTTTTGAGGGGTTTCTCTCCTTTTACCCAAACCGGTTCACTCGCTGCCAACTGGGAGCAGATGGGAGAGGGTGGGGTGGGGGCAGGGAAAGGGTGGGTGGCACAGTGCCCCCCCCGCCCTGCTCAGGGCCCCCCCTCCCACCCCGCAGCCCCGTCAGACCCCTGCCAGAACAACCCCTGCCTGCACGGCGGGACCTGCCGTGCCAACGGCACCGTCTGTGGCTGCAGCTGCGCCCCCGGGTTCACCGGGGAGAACTGCGAGATCGGTGAGTCCTGGGGCACCCCGGGGCACCCCTGGCACAGGGACATCCCCAGCACTGCCCTGGCACAGGGACATCCCAAACCCTGCCCTGGCACAGGGACACCCCAAACCCTGTCCTGGCATAGGGACCTCCCCAGCCCTGCCCTGTCACAGGGACACCCCAAACCCTGCCCTGGCACAGGGGCATCCCAAACCCTGCCCTGGCACAGGGACATCCCAAACCCTGCCCTGGCACTGGAAAATCCCAACACTGCCCTGGCACACAAACATCCTAAACCTTGCCATGGCACAGGGGCATCCCCAGAACTCCCCTGGCACACAAACATCCCAAACCCTGCCCTGGTGGAGGGGCATCCCAACCCTGCCCTGTCACAGGGGCACCTCGAGCCCTACCCTGACACTGGAAAATCCCAAACCCTGCCTTGGCAGCAGAGCACCCCAAACCCTGCCCTGGCACACAATCATCCCAAACCCTGCCCTGGCACAGCCCAGAGCAGCGGCCACGGGAATGGGGCTGCAGTTCTAAGTCCTGCAGAACCCCCATCCTCGGTCACTGGAGGGGGCAGTGGGCCGGGTGGGTGGTGTGGGGATGCCAGGAGGGTCTCCCCGTGCCCACAGTTCCCGCTGTGCCCGCAGACATCGACGACTGCCTGTCCAGCCCGTGCCAGAACGGCGGCACCTGCATCGACGAGGTGAACTCCTTCGTGTGCCTCTGCCTGCCCAGCTACGGCGGCAGCCGCTGCGAGAAAGGTGGGGAACAGCCCCCGATGTGCCCACACACCCCTGGGTGTGTCACCACGGGGTGGGTGAGACCCCCACGAGGACAGCGAGACCCCCACGGGGACAGTGAGACCCCCACGGGGACACCGCCCAGCCCCTGTCCCTTTGGGAGGGGACACAGGAGTCCTGCATGATGAGGAGCTGCTCCCTGAGGGACTGGGCTGCGGCAGGGGGGGCTCCCCTTCGCTGTGCCCACTGTGCCCATGTCCCCGCAGACACGGAGGGCTGTGACCACAACTGGCACAAGTTCCAGGGGCACTGCTATCGGTACTTCTCGCGCCGGCGCTCCTGGGAGGACGCGGAGCGGGACTGTCGGCGCCGCTCCGGACACCTCACCAGCATCCACTCCCAGGAGGAGCACGGCTTCATCAACGGTGGGTGGGGGGGTCACACCCCCTCCTGCACCCCTGGGTGCTGCCCCCCTGCCCGTGCGAGCCGTGGGTGCCTCTCTCTGCAGGCTTCGGGCACGAGAACACCTGGATCGGGCTCAATGACAGGATAGTGGAGCAGGATTTCCAGTGGACCGACAACACCGGCTTGGTGAGACCCTCGGAGGTGCCAGGGGGGCTCAGGGGGCAGGGCAGGGGGTCTCACCCATCCCATGCCCTACAGCAATACGAGAACTGGAGGGAGAACCAACCCGACAACTTCTTTGCGGGGGGAGAGGACTGTGTGGTGTTGGTGTCCCACGAGATCGGCAAGTGGAACGACGTGCCCTGCAACTACAACCTGCCCTACATCTGCAAGAAAGGCACAGGTACCACCGAGGGGTCCTGCCCCGGGGCATCCCCACCCTCAGCACCCTGTGTGCGTGTCACAGCCCCGGGTGTCCCTGTGTCACAGCCCTGGGTGTCCCTGTGTCACAGCCCCGGGTGTCCCTGTGTCACAGCCCTGGGTGTCCCTGTGTCACAGCCCCGGGTGTCCCTGTGTCACAGTCCTGGGTGTCCCTGTGTCACAGCCCCGGGTGTCCCTGTTCACATCCCACAGCCCTGGGTGTCCCTGTGTCACAGCCCCAGGTGTCCCTGTGTCACAGCCCTGGGTGTTCCTGTGTCACAGCCCCAGGTGTCCCTGTGTCACAGCACCCTGTGTCCATGTCACAGCCCCAGGTGTCCCTGTGTCACAGCCCTGGGTGTTCCTGTGTCACAGCCCCGGGTGTCCCTGTGTCACAGTCCTGGGTGTTCCTGTGTCACAGCCCCGGGTGTCCCTGTGTCACAGCCCCGGGTGTCCCTGTGTCACAGCTCCAGGTGTCCCTGTGTCACAGCACCCTGTGTCCATGTCACAGCACCCTGTGTACGTGTCACAGCCCCGGGTGTCCCTGTGTCACAGTCCTGGGTGTCCCTGTGTCACAGCCCCGGGTGTCCCTGTGTCACAGCCCCGGGTGTCCCTGTGTCACAGCACCCTGTGTCCATGTCACAGCCCCGGGTGTCCCTGTGTCACAGCCCTGGGTGTTCCTGTGTCACAGCCCCGGGTGTCCCTGTGTCACAGCACCCGTGTCCATGTCACAGCCCCGGGTGTCCCTGTGTCACAGCCCCGGGTGTCCCTGTTCCCATCCCACAGCCCCGGGTGTCCCTGTGTCACAGCTCCGGGTGTTCCTGTGTCACATCCCACAGCCCCAGGTGTCCCTGTGTCACAGCCCCGGGTGTCCCTGTGTCACAGCCCTGGGTGTTCCTGTGTCACAGCCCCAGGTGTCCCTGTTTCCATCCCACAGCCCCAGGTGTCCCTGTGTCACAGCCCCGGGTGTCCCTGTGTCACAGCACCCTGTGTCCATGTCACAGCCCCAGGTGTCCCTGTGTCACAGCCCCGGGTGTCCCTGTTCCCATCCCACAGCCCCGGGTGTCCCTGTGTCACAGCCCTGGGTGTTCCTGTGTCACAGCCCCGGGTGTCCCTGTGTCACAGTCCCAAGGTGTCCCTGTGTCACAGCCCTGGGTGTTCCTGTGTCACAGCCCCAGGTGTCCCTGTGTCACAGTCCCAAGGTGTCCCTGTGTCACAGCCCCGGCTGTCCCTGTGTCACAGTCCCAAGGTGTCCCTGTCCCTATCCCACAGTCCCAGGTGTCCCTGTGTCACAGTCCCAGGTGTCCCCATTCCTATCTGACAGTCCCAGGTGTCCCTGTTTCCATCCCACAGCCCTCGGCATCCCCTTCTGCAGTCCCAGGTGTCCCCATTCTGCAGTCCCTGCTGTCCCCATCCCACAGTCCCAGGTGTCCCCATCCCACAGTCCCTGGTGTCCCCATCCCACAGTCCCAGGTGTCCCCCTCCCGCAGTCCCTGGTGTCCCCATCCCACAGTCCCAGGTGTCCCCATCCCACAGTCTCTGCTGTCCCCATCCCACAGTCCCAGGTGTCCCCATCCCACAATCCCTGCTGTCCCCACCCCACAGGGCTCACCATTCCCATCCTGCTGCATCCCCTCCCACTGTTCCCAGCATCCCTGTCCCCATCCCACCGTCTCTCTCTGGGAGCCTCCTCATCCTCAGCAAACCTCTCCCAGCCCTTCTCCTGGACAAACTCCAGCAGTTCCCCTAAATCTCCCTTTTCCCTTTCTTTGTCCCAATCAATTCCTCCCTCAGCACTTGAATTTGTTTAATCTGCCACCATTAAACCCATTAAGTTCCCATTCCTTATCTTGGAAGTTCTATTAACCTCCAGCTGCCACTTGTGTGCTCCTCCCCAACCTGCGTGTTAGTGATGGCCCAATAAGGCCATTAATTAGCAAATTAAATCCTGGGGACACCTCAGTGCCACCCTGATGGGGGAGTCTCTCCTAAAGCCATCACCACTGGTGGCAGGATGTCCCCTTGTCCCCTGCTGGGGTTGGGGGGGCTGACAGGGAGAAGCAGTGACAGTGGCAGGGTGTCCCCTTGTCCCCTCCCAGTGACTGGAAGGCTCACAGAGAGAAGCAGTGACAGTGGCAGGATGTCCCCTTGTCCCCTCCCAGTGATGATGGACCTCATGGGTGTCCCCTCCCGGTGACTGGGAGGCCCACAGGGAGAAGCAGTGACAGTGGCAGTGTCCCCTTGTCCCCTCCCAGTGATGGGGAGCTCCTGGAGAGAACCTGTGACAGTGGCAGAGTGTCCTCTTGTCCCCTGCTGGAGTTGGGGGGGCTCATGGAGACAACTGGTGGCAGTGGCAGGATGTCCCCTTGTCCCCTCCCGGTGATGGTGGAGCTCACGGGTGTCCCCTCCCAGTGATGGGGGGAGCTGACAGGGAGAAGCAATGACAGTGGCAGGATGTCCCCTTGTCACCTCCTGGTGATGGGGTGGCTCACAGAGAGAACCAGTGACAGTGGCAGGATGTCCCCTTGTCCCCTGCTGGGGTTGGGGGGGCTGACAGGGAGAAGCAGTGACAGTGGCAGGGTGTCCCCTTGTCCCCTCCCAGTGACTGGAAGGCTCACAGAGAGAAGCAGTGACAGTGGCAGGATGTCCCCTTGTCCCCTCCCAGTGATGATGGACCTCATGGGTGTCCCCTCCCGGTGACTGGGAGGCCCACAGGGAGAAGCAGTGACAGTGGCAGGATGTCCCCTTGTCCCCTCCCAGTGATGGGGAGCTCCTGGAGAGAACCTGTGACAGTGGCAGAGTGTCCTCTTGTCCCCTGCTGGAGTTGGGGGGGCTCATGGAGACAACTGGTGGCAGTGGCAGGATGTCCCCTTGTCCCCTCCCGGTGACTGGGGGACTCACAGAGAGAAGCAGTGGCAGGATGTTCCCTTGTCCCCTCCCACTGATAGGGAGCTCTTGGAGAGAACCTGTGACAGTGGCAGGATGTCCCCTTGTCCCCTCCTGGTGATGATGGACCTTATGGGTGTCCCCTCCCGGTGACTGGGAGGCCCACAGGGAGAACCAGTGACAGTGGCAGGATGTCCCCTTGTCCCCTCCCGGACAGTGGGGGACTCACAGAGAGAACCTGTGATAGTGGCAGGATGTCCCCTTGTCCCCTCCCAGTGACTGGGGGGCCCACAGGGAGAACCAGTGACTGTGGCCAGATGTCCCCTTGTCCCCTCCCAGTAACAGGGGCGTGACAGAGCTCTGTGTCCCCCTCCCCAGTGCTGTGTGGGCCCCCCCCGGAGGTGGCCAACGCCTTCCTGGTGGGGAAGAGGAAGGAGAAGTACAACATCCACTCCAGCGTGCGCTACCAGTGCCAGGAGGGCTTCACCCAGCGCCACGTGCCCACCATCAAGTGCCACAGCACCGGCAAGTGGGACCGGCCCAAAATCCTCTGCACAAAACGTTAGTGGGGCCGGGGCGGCGCTGGGGGGTCCCGGATGGGGGGATTCAGGGCATCGGTGTGCCCAGGGGGGCATCGGTGTGCCCAGGGGGGCATCACTGACCCCCCCGGTGTCCTGCCTTGCCCCCTTAGCCAGGCGGTCGCACCGAGCGCGGCGGCACCACCACCACCGGCACAACCACCCGCACCACCAGCACCAGCACCACAAACCCCGCAAGGAGCGGCGAAAACACCGCAAGCACCTCCGGCTGGACTGGATGCAGGAGGGGCACTACTTCTAAAGCCGCGGGGACCGGAGCACAAGGGCCGCCCCCACCGCGGGATGTGGTGACATTTCCAGGCCCCTTCCCGATCCCCCCCATCCTCTTTTATAACCCCCTTTTGGCTTTAGCTCCTTAGGATGCCCCTCCCCGTAGGGAATAGGACCCGGAGGGGGCGGCTGCGTGTGCGTCCCCAGCCCTCCCTGCATGCCCCAAGCTCAGCCCCCCGGCCCGGGGTGGACCCCCCAGTCCCGCACAGGGACCCCCAATCCCGTACAGGGCCCCCCCCAGCCCCGAACAGGGATCCTCCAGCCCCGTGCAGGGACCCCCCAGCCCCGCACAGGGACCCCCCAGTCCCATACAGGGACCTCCCAAGCCCCGAACAGGGATCCTCCAGCCCCGCACAGGGACCCCCCAGTCCCGCACAGGGATTCCCCAGTCCCGCACAGGGATCCCCCAGCCCCGCACAGGGACCCCCCAACCCCGAACAGGGACCCCCCAGTCCCGCACAGGGACCCCCCCAGCCCCGAACAGGGACCCCCCAGCCCCGTGCAGGGACCCCCCAGCCCCAAACAGGGACCCCCCGAGTCCCGAACAGGGACCCCCCAGTCCCATACAGGGACCCCCCAGTCCCGAACAGGGACCCCCCAAGCCCCGAACAGGGACCCCCCAGTCCCGCACAGGGATCGCCCAGCCCCGCACAGGGATCGCCCAGCCCCGAACAGGGACCCCCAGTCCCGCACAGGGATCCCCCAGCCCTGCACAGGGACCCCCCCAGTCCCGAACAGGGATCCCCCGAGTCCTGAACAGGGACCCCCCCCCGGTCCCGAACAGAGACCCCCCAGCCCCGAACAGGGACCCCCCAGCCCCGAACAGGGACCTCCCAGTCCCGCACAGAAACCCCCCCAGCCCCTCACAGGGACCCCCCAGCCCCGCACAGGGATCCCCCAGTCCCGCCCAGGGATCCCCAATCCCGCACAGGGACCCCCCAGCCCTGCACAGGGACCCCTCAGTCGCACACAGGGACCCCCCCAGCCCCGAACAGAGACCCCCCAGCCCCGAATAGGGACCCCCCAGCCCTGCACAGGGACCTCCCAGCCCTGCACAGGGACCCCCCCAGCCCTGCACAGGAACCCCCCCCCACCCCCGGCTGGGCTCTGACCCCGTCCCCAAAGTGGGGGTTCAATCAGGCAGCCCCTCCATGACCCGCCTCGGCTCTCGAGTCGGGTGACTGATTTTTTTTTAGCAGCCCCCCCTTCTCCTGCCCCAGCACCCCGGGCCTGCCCACGGGGCACCCCCGCAGCCGGCACAGGGTGGGCACGCGGTGCCCCCGGGGCTGTGCTGCCCCCCTTGCCCCCTCTTTGGGGTTGGGTGGGGGGGGTTTTTCCCCCTTTTCCCGTTCGTTTCGGGTCCCCCCGTTGGAGTTGCGTGTGTGTGTGTGTACGGCGCTTTCTGATCTCTGCTGTTTGCGATGTGACTGCCGCGTCCTGAGCCCCCTCCCCACCCACCCCCCGAGCCCCCGTTTCTGACTCTGCCTTTCTGTACTGCTGGACATTTTAATAAATTTTTTTAACAGTTGAGCGACCCCGACCCTGCACTTTTCTGGGGCCGTGGAGACCCCCGGGAAGGAGCCCCTGTGTCCTTTGCCCCGCCGTGTCCTTTGCCCCTCCGTGTCCTTTGCCCCTCCGTGTCCTTTGCCTCGCCGTGTCCTTTGCCCCTCCGTGTCCTTTGCCCCTCCGTGTCCTTTGCCCCGCCGTGTCCTTTGCCCCACCATGTCCTTTGCCCCACCGTGTCCTTTGCCTTGTCCTTTGCCCCACCATGTCCTTTGCCCTGCCTTGTCCTTTGCCCCTCTGTGTCCTTTGCCCCGCCGTGTCCTTTGCCCCTTCGTGTCCTTTGCCCCTCTGTGTCCTTTACCCCTCCGTGTCCTTTGCCATGTCCTTTGCCCCTCCGTGTCCTTTGCCCCGCTGTGTCCTTTGCCCTGCCTTGTCCTTTGCCCCTCCGTGTCCTTTGCCCCACCGTGTCCTTTGCCTTGTCCTTTGCCCCTCCGTGTCCTTTGCCCCACCATGTCCTTTGCCCCTCCGTGTCCTTTGCCCTTCCGTGTCCTTTGCCCCACCGTGTCCTTTGCCCCACCATGTCCTTTGCCCCTCCGTGTCCTTTGCCCCACCGTGTCCTTTGCCCTTCCGTGTCCTTTGCCCCACCATGTCCTTTGCCCCACCGTGTCCTTTGCCGTGTCCTTTGCCCCTCCATGTCCTTTGTCCCTCCATGTCCTTTGCCCCTCCGTGTCCTTTGCCCCTCCGTGTCCTTTGCCCCACCTCGTTGCCTCCTTTCATGGCACTAAATTAATTTTGGGCAAAGCCAGTCCCTCTGCCAGGGCTCCCCGTGCCAGACATGCCGCCCACTCTCCATGAATCTTCCCTCTGGTGGCTGCCATGTGTGTCCCCAGTGCGGCCACGGCTCCTCCTCAGGATGTGGAGACACCGATGGGTTTACTGGGGTGGTCCCTGCCATGGGTGCCCCCACCCTCCATCACCCACCGCCTCTGGTGGCCCCTGACACCCACTGTCCCCTCCCAGGGGTGTCACATCCCAGCAGCTCCTTGTTCCCAGCAGTCTGAAGGTGATGGATGGGCTGGGTGTGGAGGAAGCCCCGAGTCCCTCTGGCCTGGGGGACCCCGGAGTGCCCACCCATGTCCTGCCACCTCCAGAGTGGCCCCTCTGGTCTGAGAGACCCCGGAGTGCCCACCCATGTCCTGCCACCTCCAGAGTGGCCCCTCTGGTCTGAGAGACCCTGGAGTGCCCACCCATGTCCTGCCACCCCCAGAGTGGCCTCTCTAGCCTGGGGGTCCCCAGAGTGCCCACCCATGTCCTGCCACCCCAGAGTGGCCCCTCTGGTCTGAGAGACCCCGGAGTGCCCACCCATGTCCTGCCACCCCCAGAGTGGCCCCTTTGGCCTGGGGGATCCCGGACTGCCCACCCATGTCCTGTCACCCCCACGGTGGCTCTTCTGTCCTCAGGGTCCCAGAGTGCCCACCCATGTCCTGCCACCCCCACAGTTGCTCCTCTGTCCTTGAGGATCCTGGAGTGCCCACCCATGTCCTGCCACCCCCACAGGTGTCTCCTGAGCTCTGCCAGCCACGGGGATGCCCCGTTGTGGCTCCGCCGATGCTGCTCCCTTGGATCTGTCCCAACAAATCCAAGAAGATGCTCTGAACGTGCTGGGAACAGGGAGGGAACACAAGCCGAGCCCCCTCGGGGTCCCCCTGCACCCCTGGGACATCCCCGGGGGGTGGCACCAGCAAAGGACACACCAGAGCCCGGCTCAGCTCTCAAAAGCAGCCGAAGCTTTTATTTCATCTACTGTCCAGGGCTGCCAAAAGCCTCGGGGGGTGCCCGGCCGGGCGGGCACGGGGGGCCGGTGCCCACCCAGCCCCTCCCACTGCGGCACCGCACGAAGCCAAGCGAGGGAGCTGCCCCAGCCCTGCGCCCACCCGGCAGGGGCTGAGTGGGCTGCGGGTGCCCCCCAAGCTGCCCAGTGCCCCCAGCCCTTGCCCAGCGCCAAGGTGGGGTTTGGGGGAGCCCTTGGCAGGACAGTCCCCTGCAGAGACCTGACGGTGCAGTGACACTGGTGGCACCTCCCGGGGGGCGGGGAGGGGCTCCGTGCTGTGTGACCGGGCACAGCGCAGGGTGGGCACCCCGGGGGGGGCACGAGCACGTCGAGGGGGGGCTTTGCTGGGCCTTTAGCACATGCAATAGGCTGGTGGAGAAGCAAGAGCTGCAACGAGCTGCGAGCCAGCCCTGGCTCCGGCTGCGGTGGCTCCTGGCAGGGCTCCTAAATCCTTCCCCTCCCGCTGCCTCAGCTTCCCCAAGTGCCACCGGCTGCCTTGGCACCGCGTGGGCACCTCTCCAGTCCAAGGCAGGGGCTGCCCGCAGCTCCCCGCGCTCCCCGGGGGGAGCCCCGCACAAACCCCCAACACCAAGGAGGGCAATTCCCCGGCCAAACTTCGGGGGGTGCTCCCACCTCCCACCAAACCCTCACACGCGGTTGGGGTGCCCCTTCTCCGGAGGAGCCTCACCGGCTTTTTTGAAGCAATAAACGCCGAAAAGCTTGTATTTCTTGTCGGGGAAGCCCAGGTTGCGCACGCCGGGCTCTCTGCCGCCGCAGCGGGCGCGGGGATTCACGATGGGGTAGCGGATACTGCCGTCCTCCAACCAGCCCGCCTCGCAGCGGTCCAGCAGCTGCAGCTTCCAGGCCGCGTAGAGCTGCCCCACCTTGGCCACGGCCCCGCCGTTGTTCTTGCACGCCTGAACCGCCTCCGGGTAGCTCAGCTTGCGGAAGGTCTTCAGGAAGTAAACTTTGCCTGTGGAAGGGGTGGCAGGATGCTGGAGCAGCCCTGGATCCCCCCGAGGCTGTGGGGATGGTTTGGGAGGGGTACAAGGCTTGTGGATCCCCCCCTGGAGCAGCCCTGGATCCCCCCGAGGTTGTGGGAATGGTTTGGGAGGGGTACAAGGCTTGTGGATCCCCCCCTGGAGCAGCCCTGGATCCCCCCGAGGCTGTGGGGATGGTTTGGGAGGGGTACAAGGCTTATGGTACCCCCTGGAGCAGTTCTGGATCCCCTCGTGACTGTGGGAGTGGTTTGGTGGGTGAGGGGTACAAGGCTTGGACCCCTCCTGGAGCAGCTCTGGATCCCCCCGTGGCTGTAGGGGTGGTTTGGGAGGGGTACAAGGCTTGTGGACCCCCTGGAGCAGCCCTGGATCCCCCCAAGGCTGTGGGGATGGTTTGGGAGGGGTACAAGACTTGTGGACCCCCTTTGAGCAGCCCTGGATCCCCCTGAGGCTGTAGGGGTGGTTTGGGAGGGGTACAAGGCTTGTGGATCCTCCCTGGAGCAGCCCTGGATCCCTCTGTGGCTGTGGGGATGGTTTGGTGGGATGGGGGTGAGGGGTACAAGGCTTGTGGACCCCCTGGAGCAGCCCTGGATCCCCCCGAGGCTGTGGGGATGGTTTGGGAGGGGTACAAGGCTTGGACCCCTCCTGGAGCAGCCCTGGATCCCTCGTGGCTGTGGGGATGGTTTGGTGGGTGAGGGGTACAAGGCTTGAACCCCCTTTGAGCAGCCCTGGATCCCTTGTGGAAGTGGACATGGTTTGGTGGGATGGGGGTGAGGGGTACAAGGCTTGTGGATCCCCCTGGAGCAGCCCTGGATCCCCCTGAGGCTGTGGGGATAATTTGGGAGGGGTACAAGGCTTGTGGATCCCCCTGGAGCAGCCCTGGATCCCTTGTGGAAGTGGGGATGGTTTGGTGGGTGAGGGGTACAAGGCTTGGACCCCTCCTGGAGCAGCTCTGGATCCCCCCGTGGCTGTGGGTGTGGTTTGGGAGGGGTACAAGGCTTGGACCCCTCCTGGAGCAGCTCTGGATCCCCCAGTGGCTGTGGGGATGGTTTGGTGGGTGAGGGGTACAAGGCTTGGACCCCTCCTGGAGCAGCCCTGGATCCCTCTGTGGCTGTGGGGATGGTTTGGTGGGATGTGGGTGAGGGATACAAGACTTGTGGTCCCTCCTGGAGCATCCCTGGATCCCTTGTGGAAGTGGGGATGGTTTGATGGGATGGTTGGGAGGGGTACAAGGGTTTTTTGGGAGCTGGAGAAAATGTGATGCAAACCCTGTGGACCCCCAGGATGTATTTTGGGGGCTGGAGGAGACGAGTGATGGAAGTCCTGGAGTTCCCTCAACACATTTTTTGGGGGGCTGCAGGAGGTGCAAATCCTGTGAGCCCCCCCAATGCATTTTTGGGGAGCTGGAGGAAAAGTGGGGCAGGTTCTGTGGATTCCCCCAAATGCATTTTTGGGGGGGGTTGAAGAAGACACATCATGAAAGTTCTGTGGATCCCCCAACACATTTTTGGGGGGGCTGGAGGTGTCTGGTGGTACAAACCCTGTGGACCCCTCAACACCTTTTGGGGGGCTGGAGGAGGTGAGTGATGGAAGCCCTGGGGTTCCCTCAACATGTTTTTGGGGGACTGGAGGAGGCAGGAGGTGCAAACCCTGTGGACCCCTCAACATATTTTTGGAGGGACTGGAGGAGACGAGTGATGGAAGTCCTGGGGTTCCCCCAACACATTTTTGGGGGGCTGCAGAAGGTGAAAATCCTGTGAGACCCCTCAGTGCATTTTTGGGGAGCTGGAGGAAAAGTGGGACAAGTTCTGTGGATTCCCCCAAATGCATTTTTTGGGGGGGTTGAAGAAGACACATCATGAAAGTTCTGTGGATCCCCCAACACATTTTTGGGGGGGCTGGAGATGTCTGGTGATACAAACCCTGTGGATCCCCCAACACATTTTTGGGGGGCTGGAGGAGGTGACTGATGGAAGCCCTGGGGTTCCCCCAACATGTTTTTGGGGGGCTGGAGGTGTCTGTGGTACAAACCCTGTGGACCCCTTAATACATTTTGGGGGGCTGGAGGAGGTGAGTGATGGAAACCCTGGGGTTCCTTCAATATATTTTTGGGGGACTGGAGGAGGCAGGAGGTGCAAACCCTGTGGAACCCTCAGCACATTTTTGGGGGGCTGGAGGTGTCTGGTGGTACAAATCCCGTGGACCTCTCAGCACATTTTGGGGGGCTGGAGGAGGGGAGGGCCTGGCTGGGCTCTGAGCACCCGCTGTGTTTATGGGCAGGTTTATGGGCAGTGCCAGCTCCTCCTGCCGGTGTCTCCTGCTATTTATCCCACCTGCCAGCACTAAATAAACACCAGCAGAGCCCTCCAGCCCCTCTTTGCCAGCCAGGAGGGATTTAGAGATCCCAGGAGCTCTCCTGGCTCCCATTTGTCTTGTGTGGTCCTGCCATCATCCATCACCTGGGCATTGCTGCTGCTCCTGCCTGGGAGTTTGGAACAAAAAGGGGGGTATTGCTAAAAAAGGGGAGGGTTTTGCTAAAAAAAGAGAAGTTTTTGCTAAAAAAAGAGAAGTTTTTGCTAAAAAAAGAGAAGTTTTTGCTAAAACTGCGTGTTCCAACCCCAAAAGTGATGAGGTGGATGCTGGAGGTCCCTCAGCACTGAAACCCTTCCTGATGCATCAAAGAATCCAGGGAAGGGAAGAGCAGCCACATCCTCCCTCTGGGGCTGAGTATCCTCCTGGATTCCCAAGGGAACATCTCCCCATAGAATTATAGAATCGCTTGGCTTGGAAGAGACCTCTGAGCTCATCAAGTCCAACCCTTGATCCAACCCCACTGGGATCACTCTGGCACTCCGTGCCCTGGGCTGCTGATCCCAGTGGGGCTGGATCAAGACCTGGTGGATTCTCTGTCCCTGGAGGGGTTTCAGAGGACACTCAGTGCCACCTCCAGTCCCTTCTCCAGCCTCGTTGCTCTTCTCTGGCCCCGCTCCAGCCCCTCAATCTCTTGCCTCAACTGAGGGGCCCAGAACTGAACACAACACTCAAGGTGTGGCCTCCCCAAGGCAGAGTCCAGGGGAAGGGTCACTGCCCTGGGCCTGCTGGCCACGCTACTTTGGATCCAGGCCAGGATCCCCTTGGCCTTCTTGGCCACCTGGGCACACTGGTGGCTCCTGTTGAGCTTCCTGTCCCTCAGTCCCCCCAGGTCCCTCTGCCTGGCTGCTCTCCAGCCACTCTGTGCCCAGCCTGGAGCGCTGCAGGGGTTGGGGTGGCCAAAGGGCAGGACCTGCACTTGGCCTTGCTGAACTTCAGCCCATTGGGATCAGCCCATCCCTCAAGTCTATCCAGGTCCCTCTGTAGGGCCTCCTGCCCTCCAGCCTGTCCAGGTCCTTCTCCAGATCCCTCCAGCCTGTCCAGGTCCTTCTCCAGATCCCTCCAGCCTGTCCAGATCCTTCTCCAAATCTCTCCAGACTATCCAGGTCCTTCTCCAGATCCCTCCAGACTATCCAGATCCCTCTGCAGAGCCCTCCTGCCCTCTAGCCTGCTCAAGTCCTTCTCCAGATCCCTCCACCCTCTCCAGGTCCTTCTCCAGATCCCTCCAGACTATCCAGAACCCTCTGCAGAATCCTCCTGCCCTCCAACCTGTCCAGGTCCTTTTCCAAATCTCTCCAGACTATCCAAGTCCCCCTGCAGAGCCCTCCTGCCATCCAGCAGGTCGACACCCCCTCCCAACTTGGTGTCATCGGCAAATTTACTAATAATGGACTCAATCCCCTCATCTAAACCATCTATAAAGATGTTGAACAAAGCTGAGCCCAACCCCTGGGGGTCAGTGACCGGCCCCACTCCCTCCCCTGCCCCCCCAGCGCCTCAGTTTGCCCTCCCTTTTGTTACCGTTGAGGTTGGAGGTGAAGCAGAAGGCATCGTAGTGCTCGCTCTCCTTGTGCCTGAAGCCGTAATTCCGCACGCCCACGGGCGTGTCCTTGCGGCCACACTCCTCCCTCGGCCGGGAGATCGGGTACTGCACCGAGCCGTCCTCCAGCCAGCCCGCGTTGCACCAGTCCATGCCCTCCAGCCACGCCTGGTGCAGCTGGTCGTGCGATGCCAGGATGCCATCCTGCTCCAGGCACGCCTGCTGAGCCTCGTGGAAGTTCAGGGTGTAGCGACCCAGGCGAGGGTGGTAGGGGAAGATGACGCCTGGAGGGGAGGGAGAGGAGGGGCGGGAGGAAGGAGAGGGTGGGGAGGGGACTGCCCTGCCTTGGTTTGAAGCTGCACCCAACAAAGAGGGTGAAAGAGGATTTCAGCTTTAAAGACTTAACAGAGAAACTGCAGCTCCCATTCCATGTGCCTTGTACTGCCAGTAAATCACAGAATCCTGGAATGGATTGGGTTGGAAAAGCCCTCTGAGATCAGCAAGTCCAACCCTTGGTCCAACCCTACTGGGATCACCAGCCCAGGGCACTCCGTGCCCTGGGCTGGTGATCCCAGTGGGGTTGGATCAAGACATGGTGGATTCTCACTCAGTGCCACATCCACAGAATCACAGAATGGATTGGGGTGGAAAAGCCCTCTGAGATCATCAAGTCCAACCCTTGGTCCAACTCCAGTCCCTTTACCAGATCATGGCACTCAGTGCCACGGCCAAGCTCAGCTGAAAAACCTCCAGGGATGGGGAATCCACCCCCTCTCTGGGCAGCCCATTCCAATCCCTGAGCACTCTCTCTGCAAAGAATTTCTACCTGATCTCCAACTTCAATTTCCCCTGGCAGAGCTTGAGCCCCCCTTGTCCTATTGCTGAGTGCCTGGGAGAAGAGACCAACCCCCAGCTGGCCAGAACTTCCCTTCAGGCAGTTCCAGACAGTGCTGAGGTCACCTCTGAGCCTCCTCTTCTCCAGGCTGAACACCCCCAGCTCCCTCAGCCTCTCCCCACAGCACTTGTGCTCCAGTCCCTTCTCCAGCCTCGTTGCTCTTCTCTTCTCACTTGGCTTGGAAGAGACCTCTGAGCTCATCAAGTCCAACCTTTGATCCAACCCCACTGGGATCACTCTGGCACTCAGTGCCCTGGGCTGGTGATCCCAGTGGGGCTGGATCAAGACCTGGTGGATTCTCTGTCCCTGGAGGTGTTTCAGAGGACACTCAGTGCCACCTCCAGTCCCTTCTCCAGCCTCGTTGCTCTTCTCAGTTGGGTTGGAAGAGACCTCCGAGATCATCAAGTCCAACCCTTGGTCCAACTCCAGTCCCTTTACCAGATCATGGCACTCAGTGCCACGGCCAAGCTCAGCTGAAAAACCTCCAGGGATGGGGAATCCACCCCCTCTCTGGGCAGCCCATTCCAATCCCTGAGCACTCTCTCTGCAAAGAATTTCTTCCTGATCTCCAACTTCAATTTCCCCTTCTCTGGTCTCCCCCCCAGAGTTGTCTCTCATTCCATAGGGAGGCTGTAACTTCCCTCTGGAATGCAAGAGGAGAAACATCCAAATTATCCCTGAGCAGGAGAACACAAGCTCCGTTTCCTCCCCATAAATCTTCCAGAACTGACATCTCCCCTCACTCCCGATGTCCCCCCTGGTGGTTGTCGTTCCCCAGCCCGGCTCGTTCCCGTCACAACCGGTTGTTTCTCCCGGCACGTGCCGCGGTTTTATTGTCCCCGTTATTGGCTTTTATTGTCGCTCCAGGTTTATGGGCTGGCAGCTCGTAAAGGCCGGAGATGGAGAGAGGCTTGGAAAGCCCCCGGGGCTGGTGCTGAGTGTGGCTCTGAGCCTGCTGGGATGTTGGGAAAGGGGCAAACTCCCTTTTTTGGGGGGCTCAGAGGGCACAGCAGCACCACTGGTGGCCCCAGTGCCCAGAGCAGCAGCTCCCGGAGCTGGGCGGTCCTCGAGGATCCTTCTGGTCACAGCGTGGAGGGGTTTGGTGGGACAGTTTTGCCTTCTTAATACCAGTTTTTCCTTTTTAATTCCAGTTCTTCCTTTTTAATTCCACTTTTTCCTTTTTTAATTCCAATATTTTCCTTTCCAATTCCCCTTTTTCCTTTTCAATTCCAATTTTTCCCTTTTCAATTTCACTTTTCCCTTTTCAATTCCACTTTTCCCTTTCCAACTCCACTTCTTCCTTTCCAATTCTCCTTTTTCCCTTTCCAATTCCCCCTTTCCCTTTCCAATTCCCCCTTTTCCCTTTCCATTCCCCTTTTTCCTTTCCAATTCCCCTTTTCCCTTTCCAATAACCCCTTTCCCTTTCCAATTCCCCTTTTTCCCTTTTCCATTCCCCTTTTTCCTTTCCAATTCCCCTTTTTCCCTTTCCAATTCCCTCTTTTCCCTTTCCAATTCCCCCTTTTCCCTTTCCATTCCCCTTTTTCCTTTCCAATTCCCCTTTTTCCCTTTTACATTCCACTTCTTCCTTTCCAATTCCCCCTTTCCCTTTCCAATTCCCCCTTTCCCTTTCCATTCCCCTTTTCCCTTTCCAATTCCCCCTTTCCCTTTCCAATTCCCCCTTTCCCTTTCCAATTCCCCCTTTTCCCTTTTCCATTCCCCCTTTTCCTTTCCAATTCCCCTTTTTCCCTTTCCAATTCCCCTTTTTCCCTTTTCCATTCCCCTTTTTCCTTTCCAATTCCCCTTTTCCCTTTCCAATTCCCCCTTTCCCTTTCAATTCCCCTTTTCCCTTTTTACCCCCAACCTCCTGCCCTCCTGCCCCGAACCCCCCTCACCTTCCCCTCCCCGCCGTTTCTGGGGGGCACCTCCTCACCCCCCTTTACCCTCCACCCCCGGAGACCCTCCAGGTCTGCACCTTCCAGGTCCAGCTTGACCACTCCGGTGTCGTCCTCCAGCTCGTTGGTGACCTCGCACTCGTAGCGCCCGTAGTCCTGCAGGGTGACGTTGCGGATGATGAGCGAGGCGTCCCCGGCCCCGTCCTCCTGCAGGGCGGTGCGGCCGCGGTAGGGCCCGAAGGCGCGGCGGGCCGAGCCCAGCGCCACGAACACGTCCTCGAACTCCATGGGCTCCGTCACTTTGGTCCACTTGAGGCGGATCTCGGCGGGGTCGTGAGCGGAGACGTCGTAGTGGTATCGGCAGGGCAGGATGATGGTGCCACCGCGGTGTGTCACCACCTTGCCCGGCGCGGTCTGCACCACCACGGTGCCGCTGTCGCCCTCTGCAAGGGACACCGAGAGCAGGGATGGCTTGTCACCAACATGGACCTGCTGTCACCCTCTGCAAGGGACACCGAGCTCAGGGATGGCATGTCACCAACATGACCCTGCTGTCACCTACATGGCCCTGCTGTCACCCTCTGCAAGGGACACCGAGAGCAGGGATGGCATGTCACCAACATGGACCCGCTGCCACCCTCTGCAAGGGACACCGAGCTCAGGGATGGCATGTCACCAACATGGACCCGCTGCCACCACCACTGTCACCCTCTGCAAGGGACACCGAGAGCAGGGATGGCTTGTCACCAACATGGACCTGCTGTCACCACGACTGTCACCCTCTGCAAGGGACACCGAGCTCAGGGCTGGCATGTCACCAACATGGCCCTGCTGTCACCACCATGGCCCCACTGTCACCCTCTGCAAGGGACACCGAGCTCAGGGCTGGCATGTCACCAACATGGCCCTGCTGTCACCACACCACCACAACCCAACAGTCACCACCATGGCCCTGCTGTCACCACCATGGCCCCGCTGTCACCACCACAGCCCCACTGTCACCCTCTGCAAGGGACACTGAGCTCAGGGCTGGCCCTGTCACCACCATGGCCCTGCTGTCACCCTCTGCAAGGGACACCAAGCTCAGGGCTGGCCCTGTCTCCAGCCTGTCCCTGCCTTCCCCCAGGTGGTGCCGGGACACAGGCAGGATGCACCGTGGGGACGAGGCAGGACGGAGATATGGGGGGCCTTGTGAACCCCGAGAAGGGTTTGGCACAAGCCCAGGAGGGCTCTCACAGGACAAGGGGACAGCTCAGGACAGGGGGGACACAGTGGAAGCACCAGAGATCCAGGTCATGCTTTGATGGGCATTGAACCAAACAGCCTGATGGCTGCAGGACAGCTCCCGCCATCCCATCCCATCCCATCCCATCCCACCCCAACCCATCCCATCCCACCCCATCCCACCCCACCCCATCCCATCCCATCCCACCCCACCCCACCCCATCCCACCCCATCCCACCCCATCCCACCCCATCCCACCCCACCCCACCCCATCCCATCCCACCCCACCCCACCCCACCCCATCCCACCCCATCCCACCCCACCCCATCCCATCCCATCCCACCCCATCCCATCCCATCCCACCCCACCCCATCCCATCCCATCCCATCCCATCCCATCCCATCCCATCCCACCCCACCCCATCCCATCCCATCCCATCCCATCCCACCCCATTCCATTCCATTCCATCCCATCCCATCCCATCCCACCCCATTCCATTCCATTCCATCCCATCCCTCCCCTTCCCACTCACCCATGACATGAACCACCTTCTTCCTCCCCCTGGGGCTGACCAGCCCCTCCGAGCTGAGGATTCCCACCAGGAGCAGCAGCACTGCCAGACCAGCAGCCCAGGGGCTTTGGGGGCGCATCTGTGGGGACAGCAGACCCCTCAGCACCCCCCAATTCCCTTGGGAGGAGACTGGCAGAGGGGAACCCACTCTCTGCCCGACCCCCAGCATGGGTAACCCCCCATCAGCGATGCTGGTCCCCAATCCACACCCCTTGGGGTGCCACCACCCGCTGCCCCCCCACCCCGCCTGCCCCTTCATCCTCCCAAAGCCGAGGGGGGCACGGGCAGTGCTGGGCCGCTCTTTGCCTCCCCGCCACGACCCCCCGGGCCCCAGGGACCCCCTGCCCCCGGCGCTGAACTCGGCTTTGCCCGCTCAGTTACAGCTGGCATGAATATTTCATGGCACACGCGCCGCGCCGGTTCTCCTGAGTTATTTATGGCAGCGCCGGCACATCTGGAAAGTGAACTGATGGAGCTGAGTGGGCTGAGGCGGCCGGAGCCCCCCGGGACCCCCGACTGCCTCCCCCATGCCCGAGGATCGTGTGCTGGAGCCCCCCGGGACCCCCGGCTGCCTCCCCCATGCCCCAGGATCGTGTGCTGGAGCCCCCCAGGACCCCCGGCTGCCTCCTCCATGCCCGAGGATCGTATGCCAGAGCCCACCGAGCCCTCCAGCTGCCTCCCCCATGCCCCAGGATCATGTGCTGGAGCCCCCCAGGACCCCCGACTGCCTCCCCCATGCCCGAGGATCGTGTGCTGGAGCCCCCCGGGACCCCCGGCTGCCTCCCCCATGCCCCAGGATCGTGTGCTGGAGCCCCCCGCGACCCTCGAGCCTCCCCCCTGCCCGAGGAAACTCTGCCAGAGCCCCCTGAGCCCCGGGGGCTGCGAGCCCGAGCTCCGCGTTCTGGGGGTGCCCCAGTTGCCACCCTGGCACTCTGTGCCCCCTCACTGTGGGGATAAGCCCCCCCAAAGCGCAGGGGAAGGTGGGAAGGGGAGCCAGGAGCTGGATGTGGGGCAGGGGGAGCAGGGCAGCCCCTCCCGGTGGTCCCGGTGTCAAGCTGGGGGGAAGAGGGAGCAGGGCAGCCCCACGGGGGTCCCGGTGCCCGCTCCGGGGGCATCTGAAGCGGTACAGCCCTCACAGGGGTCCCGTCGCTCTCTCTGGGGCACAGGGAGCAGAGCGGACCCTCCGGAGGTCCCGGTGACTGAGCGGGCACCAGGGGGAGTGGGGCAGCCTCTTCCAGTGGTCCCGGTGCCAAGTCTGGGGGCACGGGGAGAGGGACAGCCCCTCCCGGTGGTCCTGGTGCCAAGTCTGGGGTAAAGGGGAGTGGGACAGCCCCGGTGCCCGGTCCGTGGGGATGCAGAGCGGGACAGCGACCCTCGGTAGTCCCAGTGCCCGGTCGGGGCAGGGGGAGCCGGAAAATGCCCCACGAGACTTCCAGGGTTGGCTCCGAGGGCACAAGGAACGGGGCAGACTCCCGGGGGTTCCAGTGCCAAGTCCGGGGGTAGTGAGAACGGGACAGCCCCTGCCGGGGGTCACGGTGCCAAATCCAGGGGCAGAGGGAGGTGGGCAGCCCCTGCCGGGGGTCACGGTGCCAAATCCAGGGGCAGAGGGAGGTGGGCAGCCCCTGCCGAGGGTCCCGGTGCCCGGTCGGGGGCAGAGGGAGGTGGGCAGCCCCTGCCGGGGGTCCCGGTGCCAGGTCCGGGGCCAGGAGGACGTGGGCAGCCCCTGTTGGGGGTCCCGGTGCCCGGTCGGGGGCAGAGGGAGGTGGGCAGTCCCTGCCGGGGGTCCCGGTGCCCGGTCGGGGCGAGGGTTGCGGCGGTCCCCGCTGTCCCCGTGCGCGGCCGCGGGCCCGGTGCGGTGTTGCAGTGCGGGACACTGCGGCGGCAGCCCCGGGGCTGCGGGACTCCGGTGCCCGGGCAGCGCAGCGCGTGGAGAACCGGCCCTGCCGCCGCCGCCGCCTCCCCGCCGGGAGCGACCCCCGCCCGCCGCGTCCCGCCCGGTCCCGGCCCCAGCGGGGGTCCCGTCCCGGCGCCCCCCGCGCCCGCCCCGCGCCTGCGGAGCCGCCGCAGCCCCGCACTCACTCACCGTGTCCCCGGTGCGGGCGGCGGGACGGGCCCCCCCGCAGGACAGCGACGGTGCCGCGGGTGCCTCCGGTGCCTCCGGGATCGCCGGTGCCGCCGGTACGGCCGGGGCGGCTCCGCGCAGGGGGCGGCACCGGGAGCTCGGCCCGGCCCTGCGCAGGACCGGCGGCTCGCCCAAGGTCACCGGCCCGCCCGGCCCCCCCCGGGACCCCTCCGGTGCTCCGGGACCCCCGGCCCGGGCTGCGAGACACGCGGGGGATGAGGAGTTTTGTCGGGGAAATCCTCGCACTGGGCACCCCGCAAGGGCAGCGTGTGCCCACCCACCCGCCTGCCTCCTGTGGGCACCCACCTGAGCGTGCGCCCACCCTCCCAAACCCTTGTGCGCCCCTCTCCTCCCACCCGTGTGCCCACCCCCGAGCTGAGGTGCGCCCACCCACCCGTGTGCCCACTCCCCACCTGTGTGCCCATCACACCCACCCGTGTGCCCATCACACTCACCCGTGTGCCCACCCCCTACTGAGGTGTGCCCACCCACCCGTGTGCCCATCACACCCACCCGTGTGCCCACTCCCCACCCGTGGGCCCACCACACCCACCCGTGTGCCCACTCCCCACCCGTGGGCCCACCACACCCACCCGTGTGCCCATCCCCCAGCTGAGGTGCGCCCACCCACCCGTGTGCCCACCACACCCACCCGTGTGCCCACTCCCCACCCGTGGGCCCACCACACCCACCCGTGTGCCCACCCCCCCCCCGTGTGCCCACTCCCCACCCGTGGGCCCACCACACCCACCCGTGTGCCCACCCCTCCCCCGTGTGCCCACTCCCCCCCCCCCGTGTGCCCACCACACCACTCCTGTCCATCCCCACACTCTCACACCCCTGCCCACCCGTGGGCACCCTGGCACACGCAGGGACCCCCCAAAGGGCCGCGGGGGTGCAGCCGGGGGGCTCCTCATTCCTGGAGATGCCAGGGGGGTCCCTCGCGGTGGTCCCACCGCTGGCACGGGGGCATTTCGCTGGGCACAGCAAAGCCACGGGCTCCGGAACGAACCTTCGCTGGTTTATTTTGTAAACAGCCTTTTCCTGGCACTGCCCCCACTCCTGAGTCCTCCCAGCGTGGCCAGGCTGGGCCAGGGGCACCCCCGGGACCCGCCGGGAGGGGACACCCCCAGCAGTGAAACCCCCCGGGCCGGGCACGGGCAGGGCTGTGGCTGCAGCCGCGTCCCTGTGCAGCACCCTGAGGTCCCCACAGGGTCTGGGGACAGCAGGGGACCAGGGCACCCTTGGTGACACCTCTGGCAGAAGGGGCCCACTGCTCTGTGGCTGTTGGGGCAGAGCGAGGGGCACCGGGCAGGAGCCACCCGGGAAGGGACAGCACCCCCATGAGGGGACAGCACGCCCAGGATGGGGACAGCAGCCCCCAGGACAGTGTCAGACCCCCCAGGATGGGGACAGCACCCCCAGGATGGGGAAAGCCCCCCCAGGATGGGGACAGCACCCCCAGGATGGGGACAGTACCCCCAGGATGGGGACAGCAGCCCCCAGGACAGTGTCAGACCCCCCAGGATGGGGACAGCACCCCCAGGATGGGGACAGCATCCCCAGGATGGGGACAGCCCCCCAGGACAGTGACAGAATCCCTACGGTGGTGACAGCATCCCCAGGAAAGGGACAGCACCCCCAGGACAGTGACAGCACCCCCAGGACGGGGACAGCAGCCCCAGGATGGGGACAGCAGCCCCAGGATGGGGACAGCATCCCCGGGGTGGGGACAGCACCCTCAAGGTGGGGACAGAAGTCCCAGGACAGTGACAGCATCCCCAGGGAGAGGACAGCACTTCCAGGACAGTGACAGCACCCCAAGGACAGTGACAGCACCCCAAAGACAGGGCCAGCACCCCAAGGACAGTGACAGCATCCCCAGGACAGTGACAGCACCTCCAGGACAGTGACAGCACCCCCAGGATGGGGAAAGCATCCCCAGGTCAGTGACAGCACCCCCAGGACAGTGACAGCACCCCAAAGACAGGGCCAGCACCCCAAGGACAGTGACAGCATCCCCAGGACAGTGACAGCACCTCCAGGACAGTGACAGCACTCCCAGGATGGGGAAAGCATCCCCAGGTCAGTGACAGCACCCCAAGGACAGTGACAGCCCCCAGGGCAGTGACAGCACCCCCAGGACAGTGTCAGCATCCCCAGGACAGTGACAGCACCCCCAGGACGGGGACAGCAGCCCCAGGACAGTGACAGCAGCCCCAGGTCAGTGACAGCACCTCCAGGACAGTGACAGCACCCCCAGGTCAGTGACAGCACCTCCAGGACAGTGACAGCACCCCCAGGACAGTGTCAGCCCCCCCAGGACAGGGGCAGCATCCCCAGGACAGTGTCAGCACCCCCAGGTCAGTGTCAGCCCCCCCAGGACAGGGGCAGCACCCCCAGGACAGTGACAGCACCCCCAGGACAGGCCCAGCTGTCCCCCCCGGCCGGGCAGGCCACGTCACTGGTGTTTCTTGCCCCGGGACAGGCCGGCAGGAGGGGCGGGCAGGGAGGAGGCGGGAGGGGCGGGCAGGAAGAAGGCCGGGCCGTGCAGGCAGCGCAGCACCAACAGCTGCGGCCCCAGCGCGTACAGGAGGTTGGAGAGCAGGAAACTCCACAGCACATCGTCGGGGGTCTGGTACGGGAAGGGGGTCCTGGCGTGCAGCGACGAGCCCAGGTGGCAGAACTGAGCCTGGGGGGGGACACAAGGATGGGGTGGGCACCGGGGAGGGCACCCCAGGGGGTGTGGTGGCACCAGCATGTCCTATCTATAGCCCTGCTCCAGCCTATTTCTGGCCAGCGAATCCTCAGCTCGCTCCAAATCCACCGAGGCCAAAGCAATTACCCGGCAGCGGCCCTGGAGCTGCTCCACATCAGGGGGTGGAGCTGCTCCCCCAAGCTCAGCCCCAGCCCGGGGGTGCCAGCCGTGCCCCCCGGGGTGCCAGCACAGCCTCACCTGTGCCATGGCACCGGCAAACACCAGGCTCCAGTCGGGCAGCCACGAACAGCCGGGCAGGACCAGCCCGTAGATGCAGAGGATGAAGAAGGGGAGGATGTAGAACATGTAGATCAGCATCTGTGTGAGGGGGGCACAAAGAGGGTCACCCTGGCACTGGTGGCACCGGGGGAGGGGGAAAGGGCTGATCCAGGGACCCCTCAAGAGAAAGGATTTTATCCCTTCTCCATAAAATCATAATGATCTTTACTAATTTTTAATCAGGCCTGGGCTGACTTTATATTTTGTATTAATTTCTGATTTCAGCTTGTAGCAAAGTCTGTCAGTTCTCTGAACCAGGCAGAGCTTCAGCCAGGGAGGAATTTAACCCTGGAGCTGCAGGAGGGACTTGGAGAAATAAACCAAAAACCTGTTTGGGTTCGAGGCTGAGCTGTGAGAAATAAACCAAAAACTCTGTTTGGATTCGAGGCTGAGCTGTGAGAAATAAACCAAAAACCCTGTTTGGATTCCAGGCTGAGCTGTGAGAAATAAACCAAAAACCTCTTTAGATTCGAGGCTGAGTTGAAAGAAATAAACCAAAAAAACCCTGTTTGGATTCCAGGCTGAACTGTGAGAAATAAACCAAAAACCTCTTTAGATTCGAGGCCTGAGGGTGTGACATTGTTTAGTTAAAAGGAAATACAGAGATAAGAAAGAGAAGAGCTCAGAGCAGCCCTTTGGAGCTGTTCAGTCACCCCAAATATCTGCCTGACTTTGGGGAGGGGTTTCAGCTGTAACTCAGGATATGAACCTGGAGCCACCAAAGCCTCTTGGTGGGGTCACCCCTCGTGTTCCCAGCACTGGATAAAAGGCAGAATTTGGTTCTATTCGATCAGGTTTGAGTGTTTCTTAACCCGGGGCTGTTGTCCCACCCCACCCCTCTCACCTGCACCTTGGGGTAGGCCACGGGGTCCCGCAGGTAGGGCTCGTGCTGGTAGATGTACTCAAAGCACGAGTCAGCAGGACAGTCCAAAACCACCTGGGCACGTGGACAGCAAAGGGCAGGTGGGTATGGGGCAGATCCACCTTCCCCTGGACCCCCCCAGCCCTTCCAGGACCCCCCCAACACTCACCATGCCCCTGAAGAAGGTGAAGGTGGCCATGAGGAGCAGCCCCAGCACCAGAGCCACGTCCTGGGGTCGCTGGTACAGAGGTTTGTGCTGCTCCTCTGCCACCTGCCAGAGGGAAACACCCAAAGGTTGGCTCTGCCACCCCTGGGAGGGGCATCAGGGGGGGTTGGAGCCCCCAACTCACCTTCTCGGGGCTGAGGCACGGCCGCTCCTTGGGCTGCTGGAAGAGCCTGAGCCCGGCCCAGGCGAGGAGGAGGAGGTAGGGCAGGTTGAGGAGGAAGGAGGGGCTCAGCTCGGAGCTGTGTTTGCCTGGGAGAGGAGGGCACGGGGTGGGCACGGAGCACACACTGGCACCTCCCTCTGCCGCCCCATGGGAGGGAGGGTGGGCACGGAGCCCCCTCCCCGCCCCACGGGAGGGAGGGTGGGCACAGGGTCCCCTCCCCGCCCCACGGGAGGGAAGGTGGGCACGGAGTCCCCTCCCCGCCCCACGGGAGGGAGGGTGGGCACAGGGTCCCCTCCCCGCCCCACGGGATGGAGGGTGGGCACGGAGTCCCCTCCCCGCCCCACGGGAGGGAGGGTGGGCACAGGGTCCCCTCCCCGCCCCACGGGAGGGAGGGTGGGCACGGAGTCCCCTCCCCGCCCCATGGGAGGGAGGGTGGGCACAGAGTCCCCTCCCCGCCCCACGGGAGGGAGGGTGGGCACGGAGTCCCCTCCCCGCCCCACGGGAGGGAGGGTGGGCACAGGGTCCCCTCCCCGCCCCACGGGAGGGAGGGTGGGCACAGAGTCCCCTCCCCGCCCCGTACCGATCATGTTCCCCAGGAGGAAGACCACGATGCTCATCAGCAGCGAGCCCAGCCAGAACAGCCCCAGGTTCCTGTAGTTCTTTCTGCAGAGACAGCGGGTCAGGGGGCCCAGAGGTCCCTCCTCAAGGAATTTGGGATGCTCCAAGTCCTCTGAGCTCCTCTGGCAGCTTTGCCAGACTCAGAGGTACTCTGGGAGTTCCACCAGGCTCAGAGCTCCCTCTTCATGGAATTTGGGAACTTCCAGTCCCTCTGAGCAGCTTTGGAAGCTCCATCAGGCTCAGAGCACCCTCAAGGAATTTGGGATTCTCCAAGCCCTCTGAGCTCCTCTGGCACCTTCACCAGGCTTGGAGCTCTCACCTTATGGAATTTGGAAACCTCCAACCCCCATGAGCTCCTCTGGCAGCTCTGCCAGGCTGAGAACTCCCTCCTCATGGAATTTGGGATTCTCCAGCCCCCATGAGCTCCTCTGGCAGCTCTGCCAGACTCAGAGCTCCCTCCTCATGGAATTTGGGATGTTCCAACCCCCATGAGCTCCTCTGGCACCTTCACCAGGCTTGGAGCTCTCACCTTATGGAATTTGGAAACCTCCAACCCCCATGAGCTCCTCTGGCAGCTCCACCAGGCTCAGAGCTCCCTCTTCATGGAATTTGGGAACCTCCAACTCCATCTGAGCTCCTCTGGCAGCTCCGCCAGACTCAGAGCTCCATCCTCATGGACTTTGGGATCCTCCAACCCCTCTGAGCATCTCTGGCAGCTCCATCAGGTTCAGAGCTCCCTCCTCAAGGAATTTGGGATCCTCCAACCCCTCTGAGCATCTCTGGAAGCTCCATCAGGCTCAGAGCTCCCTTCTCATGGAATGTTGGATCCTCCAACCCCTCTGAGCTCCTCTGACCCACAGCTCCCTCTCACCTCTGGCCGATGGCCGCCACCATGGTGAGGTAGAGCCCGTAGTGGACGATGCCATCCCAGTAGCAGACCATGATCCCATGGGATGTGCGCAGGAAGGGCTCGCCCTGCCCGAGGGTGTCACAGGGGCATCACACAGGGAGGGGGCAGTGCCCTCCCAGCCCCTCCCCAGGGCACCCCATGGGCATGGGATGGGAATGGGGTGGGGTGGGATGGGGTGGGGTGGGATGGGATGGGGTGGGGTGGGATGGGGTGGGATGGGATGGGATGGGATGGGATGGGATGGGGTGGGATGGGATGGGGTGGGGTGGGATGGGATGGGATGGGATGGGATGGGATGGGATGGGATGGGATGGGATGGGATGGGGTGGGATGGGATGGGATGGGGTGGGATGGGATGGGGTGGGGTGGGATGGGGTGGGATGAGATGGGATGGAATGGGATGGGATGGGGAGGGGTGGGATGGGGTGGGATGGGATGGGATGGAATGGGATGGGATGGGGAGGGGTGGGATGGGGAGGGCTGGGGTGGGATGGGGTGGGTGTACTGGGCTGGGCTGGGCTGAACTGGGCTGGGGTGGGATGGGATGGGAAGGCGTGAGATGGGGTGGATGGGTGGGATGGGGTGGGATGGGATGGGATGGGATGGGATGGGATGGGATGGGTGGGTTGGGATGGGATGGGATGGGATGGGTGGGTTGGGATGGGATGGGATGGGATGGGATGGGTGGGTTGGGATGGGATGGGATGGGATAGGTGGGCTGGGCTGGGCTGGGGTTGGATGGGATGGGAAGGCGTGAGATGGGGTGGATGGGTGGGATGGGATGGGATGGGATGGGATGGGTGGGCTGGGCTGGGCTGGGCTGGGCTGGGATGGGATGGGTGGATGGTACCTCTCTAACATAGACCTCCATGAAGCCAGAAATGAATCCATCCTCCTCCAGCGCGATGATGAGGTCGATGATGGAGATGAAGGAGAACACCACGAACACTGTGGGACAACCAGACAGCTCTGCAAGGGAGGACCCCCCAGCTCCCCCCACATCCCAAATCCCAACTCCCCACTCCCTGCCCCAACACACCATCCAGCCCCACACCTGGGGGGGACTCACCACAGAAAAGGGGGTCCTGGAAGTGGCTCACTCTGCTGGTGAAGATGATGATGGAGAAGAGGCCAATGAGCACCAGGAGCACGGTCAGCACCAGCACCAGGGGGTTACTGGGGGGCAGTGGGGGGGCTCCAGCACCAGCCACAGCCAGGGGTGGAGCCCCATCTCCCCATGGAACACTCCTTGCCCCCCTGATTTTTAGGATCAGGATCAGCCCCTGCACTCAGAGTGGGGTCCCGGGTGCTGCCCTGGGAAAAGCAGGAAAAGCTGCTTTTCTGGGAGTAAATCCTGGAGGAAGGGTGGGATGTGACATTCCAACAGGGTGGGGAAGGGGCTGCCTTGCCAAGACCCCCGTGCCAGGGCAGGGAGCTGCCCCTGCACGGTGCCCCCTCTCCAAGAGATCAGGAAAACCAGTTACAAAGCAAAACCGAGGAGAGAGACACCGGAAAATGTCCTGGGAGAAGGAAGGAGTCGTAGGGAAAACCATCCTGAGCAGCTGGAATTGCTCTCCCAAGGGCCAGGAATAGGGACAGTGGCCAAGGAGGGTGTCAGATCTGAGCAGAACAGAGAGTTTCCCCCCAAAAAAACCATCCAAACCTGCCTGAAACATCCAAACCAGCCCAGATGCTCTTGGGGAAAAAAAAAAAAAAAAGAAAATCCCAAACAATCAAATCACCGCCCAGTGCATTATTGTATAATTAATTCCTACACCTAATTACTCCCACGGAATGATTAGTTCAGAGTTTAAATGTCATGGAGTGACACAACAAGGGGCTCCTCCAGTTGTAAGATTCCTACAGAGGGATCCTGGAGGTTTGGGAGGCAGGAGGGGATGGAAAAGGTGGGAATGGAAACAGGGAGAGCTCCGGCAGGTGATGAGGAGTTTGGTTAAAAGCCCTTCCTGATGGTAAAGGAAAACCAGGAATTAGCTCCAAAAATAAATATATAAGGAATGGGGAAAGGAAAGTGAAGGTGAGAAGGGAAAAGGGAGAAGGGGATGAAGGAACACAAGGGGAAAACCCTGAGCTGGTGGGTCGGGGGGATGGGACTGGAAATCAGGGAAAAATAACCAGGAAAAGGAACGCAGTGGGTGAGGAGTGGTGGGGCTCATTCCCAAATTCCCGGGATTTAGGAGGTTTCAGACCCCCCGAGGTGTCGCTGGGCAGGCAAACCGAAAGCGGGGCTGGTTTATCAGCTGTTGTGACAGCGGCGATGACGAGGAGGGTGCGGGGGGTGACATCGGCCACGTCAGCGGCCAAGGGGGCAGGGGCGACACTCGGGGAGGGGCAGGGGGGTGTGGAGGGGTCTCCAGAGCCGGGATCTCCCGAATTCCAGGGAATTTGGGGGGGTGAGGACCCCCGTTCTGCTCCAAGCTGTGTCCGACCACCCGGCTCGGGATTTGAAAGTCATTGAAGCAGCCACGGAACACGCCGGGAAACTCCCACCTGGAGCCGCATTCCCATCGGGAAAATGCACCGGGATTGAGCCCCCTGTCCTGGGAGGGACCCCCCAATCCCGGACAGATCCAGCAGTTTGTCCTGGGAGGGACACCCCAAAATCCAGGACAGACCCAGCAGCTTGTCCGGGGATGGACCCCCCAGCCCAGGAGCTTGTCCTGGGATGGACCCCCCAGCCCAGGAGCTTGTCCTGGGATGGACCCCCCGATCCAGGAGCTTGTCCTGGGATGGACCCCCCAGCCCAGGAGCTTGTCCTGGGATGGACCCCCCGATCCAGGAGCTTGTTCTGGGATGGACCCCCCCGATCTGACACAGACCCAGCCCCCTGTCCGGGGAGGGACCCCCCGATCCGGGACAGACCCAGCCCCTGTCCTGGGATGGACTCCCTGGATTGAGCCCCTTGTCCTGGGATGGACCCCCCAATCCGGGACAGACCCAGCCCCTGTCCCGGGATGGACCCTCCGATCCAGCAGCTTCTCCTGGGATGGATCTCCCAATCCGGGACAGACCCAACAGCTTGTCCTGGGATGGACCCTCCGGAATGAGCCCCCTGTCCCGAGATGGACCCCCCAATCCGGGACAGACCCAGCCCCTGTCCCGGGATGGACCCTCCGATCCGGGACAGACCCAGCCCCTGTCCCGGGATGGACCCTCCGATCCGGGACAGACCCAGCCCTGTCCCGGTTGCTGCCCCCCCCCCGTACTCCAGGTCCGGATGGGACCCTGGGGAAGGGACAGCTGTCCCGGGTGGGTGATTCCCACCAGCCTTGGATGGTGCCTTGTCCTGGGACTCTTCCACCTCTCCCGGGCCGGTCCCATCACCCCAACCCCGGCCCTCGGGGGTCCCTCGCGGTGCCCACTCACTCTGCCAGGGCGGGGGCCGCGGTGAAGCCGAAGGCCACGGGGATGGCGAGCAGGGGGGCGGCCAGGGCGGCCAACCCCGCCGGGAGCGGCATCCCCGGCCCCGACACCGGCCCCGACACCGGCCCCGCAGAGAGGACTTTGCCCCGAGAGAGGAGAGAGCGGAGCGGGCAGCGCCCTTAAAGTGCCAGAGCCGCCCCGAGGGGACGGGGGGACCGGAGGGAGGGACAGGGGTGGGGAGGGACGGGGGAGACCGGGAGGGAGGGACAGGAATGGGGAGGGACAGGGGAGACCGGGAGGGAGGGACGGGGGGACCGGAGGGAGGGACGGGGGGAACAGGAGGGAGGGACGGGGGGATCGGGAGGGAGGGACGGGGGAACAGGAGGGAGGGACAGAGGGGACCGGGAGGGAGGGACGGGGTGGAGAGGAAGGGAGGGACAGGGATGGGGAGGGACGGGGGGACGGGGAGGGAGGGACAGGGGGGACCGGGAGGGAGGGACGGGGGTGGGGAGGAAGGGAGGGACAGGGGTGGGGAGGGAGGGACAGGAGGGACTGGAGGGGAGGGACGGGGGGACCGGGAGTGAGGGACAGGGGTGGGGAGGGACAAGGGGTCCGTGAGGGAGGGACAGGGGTGGGGAGGAAGGACAGGGGTTGTGGGGAACAACAGGAATCCAGGGGGAAGGACAGGGGGCTGGAGGGAGGGACAGGGATGTGGAGGGAAGGACGGGGGGTCCTGGGGAAGGACAAGGAGTATGGAGGGGAGCACAGGGGTCTGGGGAAGGACAGGGGGGCTCAGGGGGAAGGACAGGGGGACCTGAGAGGAGGACAGGGATCAAAGGGGAAGGACAGGGAGTCTGGAGGGGAGCACAGGGGTCTGGGGAAGGACAGGAGGGCTCAGGGGGCAGGACAGGGATCCAGGGGGAAGGGCAGGGGTTCTGGAGGGGAGCACAGAAGTCTGAGGAAGGACAGGGGGTCCTGGGGAAGGACAGGGGGCTGGAGGAAGGGACAGGGATGTGGAGGGAAGGACAGGGGTTCTGGAGGGAAGGACAAAGGTCTGGAGGGAAGGACAAAGGTCTGGAGGGAAGGACAGGGGTTCTGGAGGGAAGGACAAAGGTCTGGAGGGAAGGACAAAGGTCTGGAGGGAAGGACGGGGGGTCCTGGGGAAGGACAAGGAGTCTGGAGGGGAGCACAGGGGTCTGGGGAAGGACAGGGGGGCTCAGGGGGCAGGACAGGGATCCAGGGGGAAGGGCAGGGGGTCCTGAGAGGAGGACAGGGATCAAAGGGGAAGGACAGGGAGTCTGGAGGGGAGCACAGGGGTCTGGGGAAGGACAGGACGGCTCAGGGGGAAGGACAGGAATCCTGGAGGAAGGACAGGGAATCTAGAAGGGAGTACAGGGGTCTGGGAAGGGCAGGGGGTCCTGGGAGGAGGAGAGGGGCCCCTAAGGGGGGACATGCCCAGCTGGGCACGTGTGTGAGGGTCGCTGTCAGTGCCCACACTCAAGCGCTGCCAGGAAGGATCAAACCACTCCAAAAGGGCTTTGAAAACTCAAAAGACTGGAGGTTTTCTTTTTTTTTTTTTCACTTCTCCAATTCATCCTGGAAATCTTAGAAGGAGCCAAGAGGAGGCACCTCCTCAGATGTGCGAGAGGAGGGGAGAGAAGGAGCGAAGGGGATGAAAGGCGAGGCTTGACCAGCTCCGGGCACCCCGCTGTGGGCACAGCGCTGCCCTCGCCTCCCCCTCGCCTCAATCACCCGCATTTACCCCCGGGCAGGCTCTGCCAAAGCAACCCCGAGCTGGGAAAAGGCTGGAAAAACTTCCAGGTCACTTATCAGAGCCCCGGGGCAGCCACTCAACCTTCCCCTGCCTCGCAAAAGTGTCACCATCGTGTCACTGCGGTGCCCTCTGGCACCAGTGCCAGGCTGAGCCTGCACTTTGCTCCCAGTTCCGCTGGGGAGGGACTGGGACACCCAGAGCCGGCTGGGAATGCCAGGGAAAAATCCATCAGGGAACAGACTGGAGGCTTGGGGAGGGGACCAGGCTGAGAAAGGAGCAAATCAGAGAGGAAAAGGCACAAAAAAAGCAGCAAAATATCCCGTGAGAGTGGGAAAAAAAGGGTCAAAATATGATGTGAGAGTGGGGAAAAATGGGTAAAAATATCCTGTGAGGGTGGGGGAAAAAGGGTCAAAATACCCTGTGAGAGTGGGGAAAAATGGGTAAAAATATGATGTGAGAGTGGGGAAAAAAGGGTCAAAATATGATGTGAGAGTGGGGAAAAAAGGGTGAAAATATCCTGTGAGAGTGGGGAAAAAAGGGTCAAAAATCCTGTTGAGAGTGGGGAAAAAAGGGTTAAAATATCCTGTTGAGAGTGGGAAAAAAGGGTCAAAATATGATGTGAGAGTGGGAATAAAAGGGTCAAAATACCCTGAGAGAGTGGGAAAAAAAGGGTTAAAATATGATGTGAGAGTGGGGAAAAAAGGGTCAAAATAATCTGTGAGAGTGGAAAAAAAGCAGCAAAATATCCTGTGAGAGTGGGAAAAAAAGGGTCAAATTATCCTGTCAGAGTGGGGAAAAAGGGTTAAAATATGATGTGAGAGTGGGAAAAAAAGGGTAAAAATATCCTGTGAGGGTGGGGGAAAAAGGGTCAAAACACCCTGTGAGAGTGGGAAAAAAAGGGTTAAAATACCATCTGAAAGTGGGGAAAAAAGGGTCAAAATAATCTCTGAGGGTGGGAAAAATGGGTAAAAATATCCTGTGAGAGTGGGAAAAAAAAGGGTCAAAATAATCTGTGAGAGTGGAAAAAAAAAGGGTCAAAATATCCTGAGAGAGTGGGGAAAAAAAGGGTCAAAAAGGGTAATTTTCAGGTGTTTTGTTGCAGTGACTTTCACTGGGCTGGGATTGAGGGAAGGGCTCAGGAACCCCAAGGAAATAAAGGAATAAAAGCCCTTTTGCCAACAGGACATCAGGGGAACACACAGGGGTGGGTTTGGGATCAAACCAGCCTGGAATTCCCACCAGGAATTGGCATTCCATGGCCTGGGGAAACACTGGAAAGGGGTTGGATTTTTTTTCAGGATAAATCCCTCCTGGATTGACCCTTTGGAATGTTTTTCTGGAGAGTCAAGTCCTTCATTTGATGCCTTTAAGGGAATTTAACCAAGGGAATGTCACATTAAATGATGAGAAAAGGAATCAAATCAACCTCCTGAAATTCTTGGAATAAACAGCTCCAGAACAACCTCCCAACCTCAGGAAAAAAACCCCCCCAATCCTCTTCCCAAAACTTCAATGCTTAAAAAAATAAGGAACAAACAAGTTGTATTTTATTTACAGACTGAAGGAAATTAATAGAATTTGGATTTTTTTTTCTGTTATTTTTTTTTTGATGACGACACGACCCAAAATGGCAAAAATTGTGGTTGAAAATTTGGTTATTTGGATTTTTTTTTTCTGTTATTTTTTTTGATGACGACACGACCCAAAAATGGCAAAAATTGTGGTTGAAAATTTGGTTTTTTTTTGGTTTTTTTTTATCCTCCCCCAGAGAACTGGAAGGGGATTGGCAAGTCTGTGGTTTGTGCCAGGGGGGTGATTGTAGTGCTGAGAAACCTCCTGAAATTCTTGGAATAAACAGCTCCAGAACAACCTCCCAACCTCAGAAAAAACCCCCCAATCCTCTTCCCAAAACTTCAATGCTTAAAAAAATAAGGAACAAACAAGTTGTATTTTATTTACAGACTGAAGGAAATTAATAGAATTTGGATTTTTTTTTTTCTGTTATTTTTTTTTGATGACGACACGACCCAAAATGGCAAAAATTGTGGTTGAAAATTTGGTTATTTGGATTTTTTTTTCCTGTTATTTTTTTTGATGACAACACGACCCAAAATGGCAAAAATTGTGGTTGAAAATTTGGTTATTTTTTTTTTATCCTCCCCCAGAGAACTGGAAGGGGGGTTGGCAAGTCTGTGGTTTGTGCCAGGGGGGTGATTGTAGTGCTGAGAAATCCCAAAGGTTGGCACCTTTGGAGTTGGATAAACTCAGCCTGAAGCTCTGAAATCCTGGAATTCAGTGGGAAAAAAAAACAGGCACTGCAATGTCAGCTGGAGGTCAGAGCTCTGGCACCACCTCTTGGGTTTTGGAGACAGTCCCTTGGATTTGGAATTTAAACATAAAATAAAGAAAAAAAAAAAACAAAAAAAAAAAAACAAAACAACCCAACCAGAGCAGCACAAAGTTTTGAGTGTGGAAAAGGAAAGATTTGCTGTTTTATCTCAATAAAATCCACATTTTTTTTTTTTTAAGAGGTGGGAATGTGGATGGGAATCCCTGGATTGTTCCTGTGGGGTTTTTTTTTTTTTTTTTTTTGGTGTTGTTTTTTTTCCCCCCCACATTTCCTTCCCCAAAAAAATCACCCAGCAGGGGCATGGAGAGATTTCTTTGGGGGTGACCTCAAGGAGGGAATGGCACAAAATCAGGGGAAGAAGAGACTGAGAAAAGCAGTTCCAGAAGGTTTCACAGTCAAAAAAAAAAGCACAATTGTCTCCCCAAAGTGGCCCCTCCTCAGTAATAAGGTCTCCGTGGGTTGTTCTGTGGGGAAGAAGGAGAGAAAAAAAACCATCACAATTTTGGGGGGGTTTCACCCTCCAGCTGAGCTGAGCTGGTTGAAAAAGGCACAGAAATGGATATTCTGAGGGTTTGTCCCCGAAATTTGGCAGCTGGGGGGTTTGGATGGGAAAAAAAGTGGAATTTTTTGGGTGGGTGGGTCTGAATTTGGGGGGAAAATGAGGATTTTTGGGGGAAAAATGAGGATTTTGGGGGGTGGAAAATGAGGATTTTGGGGGGTGGGAAATGAGGATTTTGGGGGGAAATGAGGATTTTGGGGGAAATGAGGATTTTGGGGGGGGGAAATGAGGATTTTATTGGGGAAAATGAGGATTTTGGGGGGGAAAATGAGGATTTTATTGGGGAAAAATGAGGATTTTGGGGGGGGAAAATGAGGATTTTGGGGGAGAAAAAGAGGGATATTTTTTGGGGTGAAATGAGGATTTGGGGGAGAAAAATGAGGATTTTTGGGGGGAAATGAGGATTTGGGGAGAATGAGGATTTTGGGGGGGGGAAATGAGGATTTTTTGGGGAAAATGAGGATTTTTTGAGGAAAATGAGGATTTTGGGGGGGAAATGAGGATTTGGGGGGAAATGAGGATTTTGGGGGAGGGAAATGAGGATTTTGGGGGAGAAATGAGGATTTTTTGGGGAAAATGAGGATTTTGGGGGGGAAATGAGGATTTTGGGGGGGGGGAAATGAGGATTTTGGGGGGAAATGAGGATTTTTTGGGAAAATGAGGATTTGGGGGGAAAATGAGGATTTTGGGGGGAAATGAGGATTTTTTTGGGAAAATGAGGATTTGGGGGGAAAATGAGGATTTTGGGGGGGGAAATGAGGATTTTGGGGGGAGGGAAATGAGGATTTTGGGGGGGGAAATGAGGATTTTGGGTGGAAAATGAGGATTTTGGGGGGGGGGAAATGAGGATTTTTTTGGGGAAAATGAGGATTTGAAAATGAGGATTTTGGGGGGGAAATGAGGATTTTGGGGGAAATGAGGATTTTTGGGGGGGAAATGAGGATTTTTTTGGGGAAAATGAGGATTTTTTTGGGGAAAATGAGGATTTTGGGGGAGGAAAATGAGATTTTGGGGGGGGGAAATGAGGATTTTGGGGGGGAAATGAGTATTTTGGGGGGGGAAATGAGGATTTTTGGGGGGGAAATGAGGATTTTTTTGGGAAAATGAGGATTTTGGGGGGGGAAATGAGGATTTTTGGGGGGAAAATGAGGATTTTGGGGGGAAAATGTAGGATTTTGGGGGGGGGAAAATGAGGATTTTGGGGGGAAAATGAGGATTTTGGGGGGGGAAATGAGGATTTTGGGGGAAAATGAGGATTTTGGGGGGAAAATGAGGATTTTGGGTGGGAAATGAGGATTTTGGGGGGAAATGAGGATTTTGGGGGGGGAAAATGAGGATTTTGGGGGGGGGGAAATGAGGATTTTGGGGGGGGAAATGAGGATTTTGGGGGGAAATGAGGATTTGGGGGGGGAAATGAGGATTTTGGGGGGGGGGAAATGTGGATTTTGGGGGAAATGAGGATTTGGGGGGGGAAATGAGGATTTTGGGGGGGAAATGAGGATTTTGGGGGGGAAAATGAGGATTTTGGGGGGGAAATGAGGATTTGGGGTGGAAATGAGGATTTTGGGGGGGGGGAAATGAGGATTTGGGTGGAAAATGAGGATTTTGGGGGGGGGAAAATGAGGATTTTTTGGGGAAAATGAGGATTTTGGGGGGGGAAAATGAGGATTTGGGGGGAAAATGAGGATTTGGGGGGGAAAATGAGGATTTGGGGGGGAAAATGAGGAGTTGGGGGGGAATGAGGATTTTGGGGGGGGAAATGAGGATTTGGGGGGAAAATGAGAATTTTGGGGGGGGAAATGAGGATTTTTGGGGGGAAAATGAGGATTTTGGGGGGAAAATGAGGATTTTGGGGGGGGAAATGAGGATTTTGGGGGAGGGAAATGAGGATTTTGGGGGGGGAAATGAGGATTTTGGGGGGGGAAATGAGGATTTTGGGGGGAAATGAGGATTTTGGGGGGGGAAATGAGGATTTTGGGGGGAAAATGAGGATTTTGGGGGGGAAATGAGGATTTTGGGGGGGAAATGAGAATTTTGGGGGGGGGAAATGAGGATTTTGGGGGGGGGAAATGAGGATTTTGGGGGGGAAATGAGGATTTTGGGGGGGGAAATGAGGATTTTGGGGGGGGAAATGAGGATTTTGGGGGGGAAATGAGGATTTTGGGGGGGGGAAATGAGGATTGTGGGGGGGAATGAGGATTTGGGGTGGGAATGAGGATTTTGGGGGGGAATGAGAATTTTGGGGGGGGGAATGAGGATTTTTTGGGGAAAATTAGGATTTTTGGGGAAAATGAGGATTTTGGGGGGGAAAATGAGGGATTTTGGGGGGGAAATGAGGATTTTGGGGGGGAAATGGAGGATTTTGGGGGGGGGGAATTGTGGATTTTGGGGGGGGAATGAGGATTTTTGGGGGGGGAAATGTGGTTTTTGGGGGGGGAAATGTGGTTTTGGGGGGGAAAATGTGGATTTTGGGGGGGGAATGAGGGGATTTTGGGGGGAAATGTGGAGGTTTGGGGGGGGGAATTTGAGGATTGGGGGGAATGAGGTTTTGGGGGGGGAAATGAGGATTTTTTGGGGAAAATGTGGATTTTGGGGGGGGGAATGAGGATTTTTTGGGGAAAATGGGATTTGGGGGGGAATGAGGATTTGGGGGGGAAATGAGGATTTTGGGGGGGGTAATGGGATTTGGGGGGGGGGAATGAGGTGTTGGGGGGGGGAAATGTGGATTTTGGGGGAAATGAGGATTTTGGGGGGAATGAGGGTTTTTTGGGGGAAATGAGGATTTTGGGGGTGGAATGAGGGGTTTTTTGGGGAAATGAGGTTTTTGGGGGGGGGGGAAATGAGGATTTTGGGGGGGGAATGAGGATTTTTTTGGGAAAATGAGGATTTTGGGGAGTGCAAAGGGTCAGTTTTAGGGTTAAACAACAGCAATTCTGGGGCATCTGGAGGGTGAAAAGCAGGAAATTTGGAGTTTGGGGGCTCAGTGGATCTGGCTCTGCCCCGCCCTGGGTTATCCCAGCCCCATTCCTGCCCTCCCAGCCCCATTCCTGCCATCCCAGCCCCATTCCTGCCCCACCAGGGCTATCCCAGCCCCTCTCCTGCCCCCCTGGGTTATCCCAGCCCCATTCCTGCCTCCCCTGGCTTATCCCAGCCCCTCTCCTGTCCCCCCTGGGCAGCCCCAGCCCCATTCCTGCCCTCCCAGCCCCTCTCCTGCCCCCCCAGGGCTATCCCAGCCCCTCTCCTGCCCTCCCAGCCCCTCTCCTGTCCCCCCTGGGATATCCCAGCCCCATTCCTGCCCTCCCAGCCCCACTCCTGCCCCCCCCTGGGCTATCCCAGCCCCATTCCTGCCCTCCCTGGGTTATCCAGCCCCTCTCCTGCCCCCCATGCGGCTACCCCAGCCCCTCTCCTGCCCCCCTGGGTTACCCCAGCCCCATTCCTGTGCCCCTGGATGGTCCCAGCTCCCCTCTGGGCTATCCCAACCTCATTCCTGTCCCCCCTGGGCTATCCCGGCCCCATTTCTGCCATCCCAGCCCACTCCTGACCCCCTGGGCTATTCCAGCCTCATTCCTGCCCCCCCGGGCTATCCCAGCCCCTCTCCTGCCCCCCCGGCAGCCCCAGCCCCTCTCCTGCCCCCCCTGGGCAGCCCCAGCCCCTCTCCTGCCCCCCCTGGGCTATCCCAGCCCCCTCTCCTGCCCCCCCTGGGCTATCCCAGCCCCTCTCCTGCCCCCCTGGGCAGCCCAGCCCCTCTCCTGCCCCCCTGGGCAGCCCAAGCCCCTCTCCTGCCCCCCCTGGGCTATCCCAGCCCCTCTCCTGCCCCCCCCGGGCAGCCCCAGCCCCTCTCCTGCCCCCCCGGGCAGCCCCAGCCCCTCTCCCGTGCCCTCACCAGCGGGTTGGGGCGGAACCGATACGCCAACATCATCCTCTTGCGGAAAGCCTCGTACTCGTCGTCCTCCTTGCTGAGCTCTGCGGGGCGGTCGATGCCAAAGCCGGCGCCATCCACGGCCGTGATGCCCCTGGGGGGACAGGGACAGGGTGGCACAGGGGTGGCACAGGGGTGGCACAGCTCCTGCCACCAGGAATAACCTGCTGGAGTCACAGACAGGGACCTGCAACTCCCTGGATCAGCTTCCCGGATCAGCAAGGCTTGTGGCTGGCACAAGGGAGCAGGAAGGGCACCAGGGTTGGGTTTGGGAATGGCAGGAATGGCACTAGGATTGGGTTTGGGAATGGCAGGAAGGGTACCAGGATTGGGTTTGGGAAGAGCAGGGATTGGGTTTGGGAAGAGCAGGAATGGCACCAGGATTGGGTTTGGGAATGGCAGGAATGGCACCAGGATTGGGTTTGGGAAGAGCAGGAATGGCACCAGGATTGGGTTTGGGAATGGCAGGAATGGCACCAGGATTGGGTTTGGGAAGAGCAGGAATGGCACCAGGATTGGGTTTGGGAATGGCACCAGGATTGGGTTTGGGAATGGCACCAGGATTGGGTTTGGGAATGGCACCAGGATTGGGTTTGGGAACAGCAACACCTCCCTCCCTGCAGGGACTGGAATGGTTGAACCACACACTTGGCTTCCCTCCTGACTGGGATCAATTCCCTTTCCTTCTCATCAGCTCCAAAAGCACCAGAGATGCTCCAGGCCCACGTTCTCCTTCCTTGGGAATTTGAACCTGGATTTGCCCACCTTTGGCCCCTCTGAACCAATAAC